>NC_061862.1:12977190-13212412 GCF_907164915.1 Impatiens glandulifera | reverse complement strand
CTTTTCCAAGGTTGCGACGTTTGGACATGAGGAACCGGGTGATCTGAGGGGCGTAGCTGATCTTTCCCCTCTTACCGGTCATAAGCTGTTTCAGCTTATTGAATAGATAGGACGACCAGTTGATGTCGGTTTCGCGGATGATGGCTATCATAATATCGAATGCCTCCCGGCTGTAGTTCTGGTTGGGCATTCGGCCTATGATAGACCGTTGGACCAAGTCTTGAAAGACTTGATAATGGGGAGCGAGGTCTTCCTTCTTCCCAAAGTCCTTAACAGGAGCGTAGGAGGAGGAGAAGATCTTGAAGAAGATTTCCTTAGCCGGTAGATGCGGCGTCGGAAAGTCAGAGAAACCTTCCGTTGGAAGGTGAAAGAATGTGGCGAATTCCTCCTCAGAAAACTGGAGGAATTGGCCATCGATGATGGTGCGAATGCTGCCATCATCCAGAACGTGACCATTGTTGAAAAATTCGCACACCTCATCCACGAGGATAAGGTCCGAACCTTTGAGGAAGCCTTGCAGGCCAGAAGCTATGATGTGTTCAAAGATGCATTCATAGTAGGAACTGTGCTTGATGTCCTCAAAGTCGATGATCAGGGTGTTTCTAATCTCAGCAGACATGATGAAGAGTGAAGAAGGCTTAGGAGAGTTTTTAAGCTCTTGAATTCTTAGAGAGAGGAATGCTTGAAGGCGTGATTTGAAGGATGGAGGTTGAACCCCTTTTTATAGCTTGGAATGAATGACAGCATTTATTGCAAGGATTTGAAAATCTAGCCGTTTATGCTTAGACATTAATGATTTTGTGATTTTCCAAGAGAATATGAGCAAGTCTTGTCAAATCAAGTCAGGCATGCTTTGAAGTTTATATTTCCAAGAGGGTAATGATTTATTTTGATACGGCGCATTAAGTATTGTAGATTTTGACTTGGAAGAGAAAGAAATCTGTTTCATTAATTGAAGTACAAAAACCGGTAGTACATCAAAAGTACCGGTTTTGTAAGGAAAAGAAAGAAAAGAAGAAAGACAGGTTTAGACATTTGACGATTCAGCTGCTTGAGCATTTGAGGCCTCAGCCGCTTGAATTTTTCTAGCCTTGATCGCTTCCCACCTGTCGATCATCTCCTGTACTCGTTCTTTGGTGAGCACGTGCCTTGGATGCAGAGTGACGAAGGCTCCGGTGTGGATCTCCAGACTTGCGCAGAAACCGCTCAGCTGAGGAGCGTATCCGGTTTTGTTGGAGAGAATCATCTTCTTCAGGTTGCTGAAGATGATCCAGGACCAGTTGACCGGTGTCCCAACCGTTACAGCGATCATCATCTCGAAGACCCTCTAAGTGTAATAGTAACTCTTCTCTCTGCATAAAACAGATTTTCCCAGAATCTCGCAGAGAATCTGGTACTTGTGAGAGAGTTGACTCTTAGCACCCCAGGGTTTAACCGGGATGTCAGATCCAGAGAAACGGCGACACATTTCTTCCATTGTCACCGGAGAGTAGGTTAGATCGGTTACCCCTTCATTGGGTAAACCGCAGTAGACAGCGAAATCCGTCTCGCTGAAGAGGAATTTTTGGCCGTAAACCTGTGCAACGAGTATATCTCGGTGCACTTCTTTCACGGTTTCGAACAGTTCTTCGACTACAAGGTAGTCGATGATGAACCTGTTCTCAAGGAAACTCCTTAGCCCACTCCTTTCGATGGCTAAGAACATTTCCCTGACTTCATGATCCTCATACTGGTAGATTGATTCAAAGTCTGCCAGTAGGATCTTCTTGGCTAAAGGGTTGGAGTTCATGTTTGTTTGTGAGAGAGAAAGATGATTTTATCTCAAGAGTTATGCTTGTGAATAGTGAACTTGTGATGTTTTGACAAGGATTAAGCATGGTTTATATAGCCCGTGGATTCGGCTTGGTAATTAATGAAGTTAAGCATGCCTGATGATGTCATCGCCTATTAAATAGACTTAACTTGTTGAAGTAACTAATGGTTATTTCCAAGGTAAATCTAATAATTACTGAGATAGCAATGATGAATAATATCTATTGACAAGATGTAAGTCTCCCTCTCTTGATGATGGACACATGTCGTCATCTCGATTGAGGTAGACTTGTTTTTAATTAATCACAGGCTTCATTTTTCAAAACATGTACGAAAACTCGGTCAGTCATTTCATGTTAACCGGAAAAGTTCATTTCATCAGATCAGAGTGCATATGTACTGAGCGGTTTTCCATGACCGGTTTTAGTAGGATATTTCCGTTTTATGAAGAAAAGTTGATTAATATCAACAATTGTTCAACTTTGGATTTGTCTTATCCACTTCAACCTGGTTATTTCAACCATTTAGTAAACATACATTTGATTTGAAATAATGAGATAATCGGGTATAACTGGAGACTTCCTCCCGGTTAGCATGTTTGATTTTATTAATGGCCTATTTGAATATGGTTTGAGAAGCTTTAGCTTCTCCCTGAACACATATCCCGGTTTTGTATATAAGCATGCATCATGATTATATCAATTGATTAAGATTAGTAAGACCCAAAATATTTCGAAAATGTGAAAACTTAGCTTCCTGTAGCGGTTTCGTGAAGATGTCCGCTACTTGTTGCTCGGTCGACACATATTCCAGCCGGATGTGTTTCTCCTGAACATGCTCCCGGATGAAATGGTGTCGAATGTCGATATGCTTCGTTCTTGAGTGCAACACTGGATTGTATGTTATCGCTATGGCGCTGGTGTTGTCACAGAAGATTGGAGACTCCTTTGCTTCTATTCCAAAGTCCCTGAGTTGCTGTTGAATCCAGAGGAGTTGTGCGCAGCAGCTTCCAGCCGCTAAGTACTCCGCCTCTGCGGTTGACGTTGCAACTGACGTTTGTTTCTTGCTGCTCCAGGTAACTAGCCGGTCACCCAGAAACTGACAGGTTCCGCTTGTACTCTTTCTGTCGATTTTGCATCCCGCGTAATCGGCATCTGAGTAGCTTATTAGATTGAAGCTCGAGTCTTTTGGATACCAGAGTCCCACTTCTTGAGTTCCCTTCAGATATTTCAAGATTCTCTTAGCTGCAGTATAATGAGATTGCTTTGGATTTGCTTGGAACCTTCCGCACACTCCAACCGCAAACAGGATATCAGGTCGGCTTGCCGTGAGATATAACAGCGATCCGATCATTCCTCGATATGTTGTGATGTCAACGGTTTGACCATCATCATCTTTGTCCAGCTTCACGGAAGGACTCATTGGCGTAGCCGCTTCGGCACAGGTATCCATCCCAAATCTCTTCAGCAGTTCGGCTGTATACTTCGGTTGACTTATAAATATTCCGGCTTCCATCTGCTTAACCTGAAGTCCTAGAAAGAAGCTCATTTCCCCCATCATACTCATTTGAAATCTATCAGTCATCATTTTCGAAAATTTGTCACATAGCTTTGGATCGGTTGACCCGAATATGATGTCATCAACATAAATTTGAACAAGTAAAATTTGCTCCTTTCTTTCAAATTTAAAGAGAGTTTTGTCTACTGAACCGATTGTAAATTTGTGATCAAATAGAAATTGAGTCAAAGTATCATACCAAGCTCTTGGAGCTTGTTTCAAACCGTAAAGGGCCTTATTCAGCCGGTAAACGTGATTTTCATGTTCTGGATTTTTAAAACCTGGAGGTTGATTAACATATACCTCTTCATTTACTTTACCGTTTAGAAAAGCGCTTTTTACATCCATTTGATAAACTTTAAACTTTTTGAAAGCTGCATATGCTAAAAATATTCTAATGGCTTCAAGCCTAGCTACAGGGGCGAATGATTCTTCAAAATCAATGCCTTCTTCCTGCTTATAGCCTTGAGCCACTAACCGGGCTTTGTTCCTCGTAACTAAACCGTCTTCATTGAGTTTATTTCTGAATACCCATCGTGTGCCTATAACCGGTTTATTTTTCGGTCTAGGAACTAGGTACCAGACTTTATTTCTCTCAAACTCGTTTAATTCCTCTTGCATTGCCAAGATCCAATCTGGATCTGACAGTGCTTCATCCACCTTTTTCGGCTCAATTTGTGATATGAAAGCAGAGTTTCCATAGTGATCCAAATTTTGTTGCCTAGTTCGGACGGGTGAGGATATGTTACCTATTACTAGTTCAAGAGGATGATTTTTGTTCCTTCTGAGATTAATCCGAGACGTGTCTACCAAGCTTTCGGCTGGCTGATCAAGGTTAGACTGATCGGTAGGTTGAACAGAATCAGACCGACCGATTTCTTCAGTAGAAACTGAAGCGTCAACTTTCTGCGGTAAAGCAGCTTGATCAGGTTGAATTTCAACATCAACCGCTTGGTCCTTGACAAAGCGTCTAAAAACCGGAACCTCGTCTTCATCATCAGAATAGATATTGAAATTTTCCATTCTGTTGTGAAGGTCGAAGGGTAATGCAGTGTTTCGCTCAACCGATTCATCGAAAACAACGTGTGCGGTTTCTTCAACTGTTAAAGTCCTAGTATTATATACTCGGTATGCTTTACTCACAGCTGAATATCCCAACATTATTCCCTCATCGGATTTAGCATCAAAAGCGGTCAAGTACTTCTTGCCGTTATTGTGAACAAAACATTTACTACCGAAAATTCGAAAATACCGTACATTTGGAATTTTATCAAAATAAATTTCAAAAGGAGTTTTCGAAAACCGTTTAGTCACTAGAGATCGATTTTGTGTATAACAAGCGGTGTTGATAGCTTCAGCCCAAAACTTTTGAGCGATACCCGAAT
Source organism: Impatiens glandulifera (assembly GCF_907164915.1). NCBI lineage: Eukaryota > Viridiplantae > Streptophyta > Magnoliopsida > Ericales > Balsaminaceae > Impatiens > Impatiens glandulifera. The sequence goes on along the minus strand of NC_061862.1, from coordinate 13,207,658 downwards.
CGGCTATCATTGACCTTGCGGCTTCCTTGAGAGTTCGGTTTCTTCTCTCAGCCAGGCCGTTTTGTTGAGGAGTTCTGGCACTAGACAACTCGTGCCTAATACCGGAATCATCAAGAAAAGTAGTTAAATTGCTATTAATGAATTCAGTTCCTCTATCACTTCTAATTTTGTTTACTCGAATAGATTTTTCATTCTGTATTCTCAAAATCAGTTTAATCAAGTTTGAAGTTGCTTGATTTTTAGAAGCTAGGAAAGTAACCCAAGTAAATTTCGAGTAATCATCAATAACTACCATAGTATAATGCATGCCTCCTAAACTAGTTACTCTAACCGGACCGAACAGGTCCATGTGCAACAGTTCTAAACATCTTTCAGATTGATAATTTCCTTTACTTTTAAAAGATGATTTCACTTGTTTTCCCATTTGACATGCAGCACATACTTTATCTTTTGAGAATTTAACATTTGGAAAACCGTGAACCAGTTCCTTGGAACAAATAAAGTTAATCGTTTTGAAGTTCAAGTGGTTTAACCGTTTATGCCAAAGCCAGTTTGGATCATTTCCGGCTATCATACACACAGGTTTTTCGAAATCAGTTTTCCAGTTTACTTTGTAAATGTTTCCTATCCGGTTACCGGTCAACAGAATGTCATCATTTTGATTTTTGACTAAACATGAGTTTTTATGAAATTCAACCTTATAGCCCACATCACACATCTGACTTATGCTTAATAAATTAAAGCTTAGTTTTTCTACTAATAACACATTATTTATAGATAGTTCACCATGGACAATCTTACCCTTGCCCACGGTTTTACCTTTTGAGTTATCCCCAAATGTGATGAATGCTCCGGTTTCGTACTTGATGTCGGTCAGTAGCTCCTTGTTTCCGGTCATATGCCTTGAGCATCCACTGTCCAAGTACCATTCAGAATTCCTCAACCGATTGCTCCTCCTAACCTGCAGCAAACAATTATTTACAACTTTTTGGTACCCACATTTAGTTGGGTCCATGGTTGATTAGTCCCTTTGGGATCCAGACTTGAATTAGTCGGATCACTTTCCCGGTTGCGGTTTTGATAATGTTTGGCTTAACTTCTTGGCCGTTGCTCAAGAATGCCTTATGTGGTGATGGACTTCTTTGATGTCGGTTTTTATTATTTTTATTTTTGTTTGGTTTCCGGTTGGCTTTCCTTCTCTCAGGATGAAGCCATTTTTCAGATTCGTTGGGACCTACATATTTAAGCGTTTCTTCCGGTTTTAGGTCATTTTCGGTTTGTGAGCTTTTGACAAATTTTATAAACGGAAGATTATTTTTCGTTAGTTTCATCCCGTTAGATTGTTTTGTTTCATTTTGTTTACTTGGATCATAACCGATACCATATCTACATTTCGGATGTCGTTTATAGTTACACATTTGTTTCACTGCTTGACGTGATCTCTCCCACGCAGCCGTAACGTACATTGCTCGTTCATCAGTTTCCATTTCCGGTTGAACTGTCTTCTCATCATCCGAGAATAGTTCATCCGGTTCATGTGTTTTGATCTCATATATTTTATCGTCTTCATCATTTATTTGTTCGGTTTTAGGTTCTACAGATGCTGGCATATACGCAGATATATTTCTGAACTCAGCAACCATTTGGTTGAGTGCAGAAACTAGATCTTCCTTAGTAAATTCATCAGAAGAGAAATCAAATACCTCTTCGTCGTTTGCCATGAAACATGTTACTTTCTCTTCACCATCTTCATTGTCGGAATATGCCCACTCGCTTCCACCGTCTGATGCAATGAGAGCCTTTTGGATCTCCTTTCCTTCATCAGCATGTTGATCATCATTTCTTCGGTAATCGTTTCGTTGGTTATTGTTGTTTCCCCGATAATTGTTTCCTTGATAGTTATTACCCTGATACCGGTTGCTTTGATAATTATTCCCTTGATAATTTCCTTCCGGTTTTCTATCATCTCTCCTTGGTTTTCTACACTCTGACCTGAAATGTCCAAAACCATCACAGTTATAGCATCTTTTGTTTGATTTATCTACATAGTTATAATTAAAATCATTATTAGATGGTGGCTGGCTCTTCTTCATGAATTTCCCGAATTTCTGGGCTAGCATCGCCATCACATCGTCGGTTATTTGATCAGTATTTTTGACTGGAGCCGGTGCGGTTGATACTGGAGCCGCCGGTTCCACCGATGTGACTAAAGCTCTTGTTGCGGTTGATGTAGATGTTTCATCTTCAATCCGAGAGTTGATCTCGAATTCGTAGGCTTTCAAGTCCTCAAACACATCGTGCAACTTCATCTGCCCAAGGGTGCTGGACTCCCTCATCACCATGGTCTTGATATCCCACGTGCTTGGCAGTGATCTTAGAGCTTTAATGATCACTTCTCGGTTGTCATACTTCTTTCCGAGTGTCTGAAGCTCGCTTACTACGCTGGTGAACCGGTTGCTAAATTCTTTCATATTTTCTCCTGGTTTCATTCTTATGTTTTCATACTTCTGCGTAGCCACCAAGATTTTATTCTCCTTGGTTCTTTCGTTTCCCTCGTAGATCTGGATAATCGTTTCCCAGGCTTCCTTTGCATTTTCGCACTCTGATATTTTGTTCAAAGTGTTGTTATCTATGGCTTTATAGATGTGCCTCATGCAATGGTTGTCCAGGTTGCTTCTTCTCCGATCTTCACTTGTCCACTGGCTTTCCTCCTTGTTAATCTTGATCGGTCCTTCTTTCAGGACTCGACTCATCTCATCATCCAATGTTATCAGATGTAGATACATCTGCTTCTTCCAACTGCTAAATGCTTCGCTGTTTAGCATTGGCGGCTTGTCGCTGTGAGTCATGCTTCCCACCATTTTGGTTGCTTGAGTGCTAAGAACCTCGCTCTGATACCACTTGTTAGGATCGGGGACGCCCTTGGAGGACCGGGGTTGTTTTTCCGGTTTCGGGTAAGGGTGGCCTCTTACACAACACACAACTTGGTGATAGTCCGGTTAGAGACTAAAACCGTTCTCAGCACTGCACAACCTGTCACAGACTCTTGAACCGGTGTTCAAGGGCGGAAGTGTCTGTTTCAGGTTGAAGCAACGTTTGCGACTTTAGATGATGTTTAAGAAGGAGGATGTTTAACGAAAACGAGTGACCGGTTTTGGAAGTATGGTTGGTTTGCGGTTTACGGTAAGACAGCGGGAAATGGAAGCGAAATGAAAGAACACAAGACAAGGAAATTTGTTTATGGATGTTCGGAGCAAACCCTCCTACGTCACCCCTTCTTCTCAGGTTATGAGAAGGATCTCCACTAACTCTTTAGAGTTACAATTTACACTTCCGGTCGAGCCCAACTTCGCTACTCGCCGGTTACACCAAACTCACACTTTTGATGTAATACAACAACTCAACACAATATCACACAAATCACTTCCGGTTTTAGGCAAACCGACTTTTGAATATAAGACTTTATCTCTCTAGAATTTAATGCTTTATGACTTTTTGAATTTATGATGCTCACAACTACAAGTCCCGAACTGCATTGAATGAAGACGATTGATCTTCCTTTTATAGCTGAAAGTAGCTAACGGCTACTTTCTTCTCTCTCTTCTGGATTGGTTGATCATTAGCACGCCTATTTGCAGAAGGGTTGCTTGCACGTTTCAACTTCCTCAACACCTGGCATTCATGCAGGTGACTCTGAGCAGATGATGACATAACCGGTTTTCAGATTGATACACGTGTTGAACATCCGCTTCCGGTCGTCAGCATCGGATCACCAAGGCATCATTGCTTTCCTCCCATGCTTCTGATCGGATCCGATCTTCTTTTATTCTTTCGAGACACGTTTCTTCCGTCATAGTACGTCACTCTTGAGATTTGAATCTTCTGACTCTTGATCTGTACTTTCCGGTTTCTGTGTCTTGTGCATTATGATCCGGTTGATGTGAAATCTTCTGTCTTGGCTAACCGGTTGCTTGAGAAAGTGAGGCCGGTTCCTGTGATCATTTATCTTGATCACTTGAAGCCGGTTTCTTTGAAGTGGTAGCGACCAGTTCTTGACACCTGATTTCCGGTTCCGGTTTGTTTAGTACCTGCACATGAAGTTTAACTTCTGTTTAGTTTGTCTGGCCGGTTCCAAAAATTAATCTACTTAATTTTTCTATCAAAGATTAATGAATAAGTTGTTCTGATGTTTGGAATAAGAGACAAATAACAAAACAACTTAAAACATAAACCAAACTAAGTCTTCTTATCAAGATTATATTTACATTTTCAAGTTAAAAAAAATATGAGAAGAACTCTGAAGCCTAATTTATCATCTTATAAAGATGGTGTATGGCAGACCCTAGTAAGCCAAAGAAGGCGATTTCATCATTGTCAACCATTTGAATGCACCAGCCGGGAATTGAACCCGGGTCTGTACCGTGGCAGGGTACTATTCTACCACTAGACCACTGGTGCTTGTTGTGAAGATCAATATATTGAAAGTATATAAAACTATCTTATTAGATTTCTTAGCATAAAAATTCTTTTCAAGTACATTAGTAATTTCGTAGGGTAATGTTTCTCTCGAATTTTATAATGTTCGCCAATTCCGGTAATTATTACCCAAAAAATATGCATTAACAAAAGTTACCCTTCCCACTAATATAATTAGTGTTGTTATATGCAGATCAAACTGTCTACAAAATGTAGCTTGAAATAATTGACAGTAGTCATTAACAAAAATCTCAAAAACCAGCAGAAAAATGATGAACTATGACAACATTTTTGTTAAAGCACACAACTAATGTCACCTTTATAATATTTGAATCAAACTATTTTACTCCTGCATGATGAAATGTGAGCTTTCCTTGTAGATTAAAGGATATGATTTTGAAATACTATAGAATCAATAATTTACAAAGCACGAAGTTTTCTCAAACTCTTTTTTGGGTTTCTTTCCTGACTTACAAAAAATGCAATGCACGAAGAAGCGTATAATTTCGAAAAAAATATATAGTATTGTATTGTTCATCTTAATAAACCACAAACTGAAAGAATACATACTGAAATCAGAAATCAATCTAGGCGAAAACGCTGATTTACACTAAGGAGCGTAACCCATAACAAGAATGAACTCATTTTCGTCAATTAACCTTTTGGTGTTATCACTATTAAGTTCAATTACAATCCACTGGGTGTTGCTCAAAGAAGAAGATTAATGGGTTACAATTATTGTATGTTAAAATAAGAAGATTAATGAACAAGTTGTTCTGATGTTTGGAATAAGAGACAAATAACAAAACAACTTAAAACATAAACCAAACTAAGTCTTCTTATCAAGATTATTTTTACATTTTCAAGTTAAAAAAATAAGAGAAGAACTCTGAAGCCTAATTTATCATCTTATAAAAAATAAGATTAATATATATTGTGTGTGGGGCGTGGGGCATGGTGCGCAAGTATATCTTGTCCTCCTCGTCCTCCTCCTCATTTTTCTCCTTCTCCTCCTCTTCCTCGTCCTGCACAATCAAAAATAAAATGAGATTAATATACATTTTTCGAGGTGTAAGTATGGTACGTGGAGGGTGCGTGGAGGTTGCGTGGGGTAGTGCGTGGGCTTGGGCGTGGGGCGTGTGCTTGGGCGTGGGGCGTGGAGTTGTGTGTGCGGTGTGCGTGGAGTTAGTGCGTGGGGCGTGGGGTGAGTGCGTGGGGTAGTGCGTGGTGCGTGGGGGTTGTGCATGGAGCATGAGGTAGTGCGTGGGGAGTGGGGTTGTGCGTGTGGTGTGGGGTTTTGCGTGGGGCGTGGGGTTGTGCGTGTTAGAAATATTGTCTTGAAATAAATTACAGAAATATATATAAAATGATGTACAAATAAATAAAACAAATAAAATATATGAAGAACGAAATCACCGATTGAGATGTTAATTTGATGCATGTGTTAGACACATTTCCCTTAAAACAGTTTTATCGTCTCCCGTTTGTGCTGAAGCTTATCATAGATGGCTGTCTCCCAGGGTACAACGAATCCAGTAGTGATATTGCACTAAAATCACTATTCGTCGAGCTTGATCAGTGTACCTAAACTATTACCGGGTTTCAACGGAAAATATCGAGCGAAAAACTCGTAGAACACTCACAAAATAAGAAGAGGGCTTTTGGAATTCTAGAGTGAGAAAAAAATTAAGGATGGAGTGATGTGTATTTTTTGTCCATTAGATGGTGTGGGATAAATGACTATTTAGATTGTTGAAATAATAAACAGTTAATTAAATCATCAATTGATCCAACGGTTGGCATTGCTTGCCTCTTCATTTGCCTTGATATTTCTTCTTAATGAAGGGTAATTGTTTGCCAAAATTAATGAAGACATTTATTTTGCAATACTCACGTTACATGGTTTTTTAATCTGTTAATAATAATATTAAATTATCATAACAATTAATAATAATAACAAACTCATGTAAGTCACACTACAAATTAACAATATTTTGTTAATTGGTCATCAATTCATTTTAATTAATTAATTTAAATTAATTAATTCAAACATTTTGATCAAATTTCACCCTTTAATTCACGTTTGAATTTCATGTGAATTTGATTTAATTTTATTACCCACATTCTAATTTACATTCATTAATGGAATTTATAGAATTAGTTTAAAAATTCCAACAATCCCCCACATTAATGGAAATTGAAAGATTAACTCGGTGAAAGGTTTAACAGTTGAATTCTACATAGAATAGGTAGGTGTAACCCTTTGAACCTTCCCTTATGAAAGTATATAACTTTACTAGCCGATTAGTAGACTCGATGTCCTTGAACTATTCTGCCATTTGTGTAAACGATTACACACTTTCACATAGAATTCTCCCTGATACATGTCAAGCTCTCATGATTGTGTCCATTTTGTCCATGGAACACGCGCCTGGTTCTGTGAGAGGGTCTAGAATTGAGCCGTGCAATTTTTTCGAAGCGGCCCCACTTCTCCCTCACATAGGTGATCTCTATGCTCACAAAGAATCATTAAAAGAGATATGCTTATCCTCGTCAAAATATATATTGTTTCGTTATAGGATTAATCCTCAACAATAACTTTCCAAGTCAGTATAATTAGGTTGTCCCATTGAACCTAGTTTTTGGGATCTCCAGTCTGCATAGGTTGGGTTTTCCTTCATACCAACTTATAGTAGGTTAATGTCTCAAAAGATTTCAAACTATCTCTCTATTCAATAATATGATTAGTAGATCCACAATGTTATCTTTGACTTACATAGTCAAATTTGATAACTCCATTAGAGAGTATAGTCTAATGACATTATGTCTAAGACGTGTATGTCTTGACTTGTCATTGACTCTAAGCTTGTCCAATTTCAAATTACTATCACAATAATTAGAAATTTATGTTGATACATTCTTAGCTAACCTTGGAACATCTTCTAATAAGAAACATAGTCATTCGTACATGCTTATCATTTAATTTTTTATGAAAATATTGTTTACTTGGCTAACTAGTAGACAAAATGTCTTTGAACTATTCTGCTTTCGTGTAAACAATTATATATTTTACATAAAAATATTTTATTTTTTGACATAAGTCAAAAATATAGATTATAATGTTTAATCTATCCATCATAAGTTTCTTATAAGATTTCCATACGTAAATTGCACTTCTAAGTGTAAACATATTCACTTTAAGACGTAAAGTCTTTCATTTAATAATATCAATATATCATTTGATAACAACATGATATTTCGTTTAGTGCAATTCATATCCTTTATGGATTTAATCATTTTTATCGTAATTTTCAACGATAAAAATTGATGGATGAAAGATAAAACTTTTCTCAAAATTTTTCTTTCTCAATTTTTTTCGCAAAACCTTTCAAGTCTTTTCCAAAATATCTCTCAAAACAACAAACTCCTTAAAAGACCACCGGACGCATGGTTTTGAATATTTTAAATAAAATAATCAAAAGGGGAGAAATTGTTAGATAAAATTGACCGGTTAAACAAGAACTTAACTTAACAAACTTATTATGCAGGAACGGTCAAAGAACTTCGAACGGTCAAGAATCACAACCGGCCAAGCAATCAAACCGGCCAGAAGAAGCAATGACAAATCTAAAACCTGAAGCTATCCGGTTGAACTGATCAACCGGTCAACATGATCAGTTGGAATGAAGTATTCAATCCAAATCCAAAGAACAAATCCAAAGAGAAGACTACTTAGAGAAAGAAGTCAAGGATATCAAATTGAGAACAGTTTACAATTTGGTGCAAATAAACACTTTGGGTATATGCAGAAGATGATATCAAAGCCTCAGACTGTGATATTTCCATATTGGTATAAGTCTGATGATATGTTTCAGGCTGTAGAAGATTGCCTGAAGAAACAGTTACTAGTTTGGTACAAATCAAAGGAACAACCTCCCAGGTGCAGGCAACTGTCCAACCGACAGTTACCATAATCAAGTAAAGACAAATCAAGCCGGTTTGCTCCATACTTTGGAAGTTTAAACCGCATTTAATGCTATGCTGATCCTCTGCTCAACCAATCAGATTCAAGGATTACCCTGAAGGTATCCGTTGAAGAAATGTGACCATTGACACATTTCACCTATAAAAGGAGAAGCTGAAGAAGCTGATAACACATAGAAGTGCTAAGAGAAAACAAGAACAAGTTACAAAGTGATAAAAAACCTTTATCTCTCTAAAATATTGAAAGCTTGTGTGTGTATTTGTGGAGTGTATTACAATTTCTGTGAGAATTGTAAGAGTGATTATCGAGCAGTAAATAAGACTCGATTGTGTATTGTGTGTATTCCTTAGTGAATATCCTTCTCGTGGTTTGAGAAGAAGGGGTGACGTAGGAGTTTTATCTCCGAACATCTATAAAAACCTGTCTCATAATTTACTTTCTACCGGTCCTACATCCTAACCGACTCACACCATTCTAACCGCCCTCACTAATCCTCAACTGACATTCTTCAAACCGCATCTCTATCCATCTTGTGTGTGTGTTGCTTCAATATAAAACAAACCACTTCCGCACTTGAACTCGGTTCAAGGGTTTGTGACAGCTTGTGCAGTATTGAAACCGGTGTTAATTCTTAACCGAATTAACGCCAACCGTTGAGTGTTGTCAGAGATTCTTCTTTAGCCGGACCCCGGTCCGCCATCGGCGATCTAGATCCTAACAAAAATATCGTACAAAAGACACGTAATGAAATAATTTTCATTGTCTTCATGATATATATAATTGTCACATCCACTTTTTAATAAAAGTATGATCAAATTTTCATATCATTATTATAAAATTTGTTATAAGTCAGATCAAGACTTTATAAAACTTTCTTTTTCATTTATTTCATAAAATCCTTTTGAAGACATTGGTTCTTCAAAGTTTTATGAAAATAATGTCAAAATATGACACGTTTCTTGATTTCAAAATCCTCAAATCTAAAATATCGATTTGAACACCAACTCAGCAAATATAAACAAGACATTTTCTTGTTATTTTATTTCTTTTTATAAAGTTGCGCAATTTTATCTTTTATAGAGAATATATTTCTCTAACAACAAATTATTTTTACATTTATCATAATATACACAATTATTTTTGTGTTATAATCAATAAAAATATTTGCCCCCACATTCGTGTTGGTATCTTTTTAAATCACACACATTTGTATGATTTAAATCAATAATTTTCTAATCAAGAAATTGTCACACAATTCTTTTACAAACTTCTTTTGTTATACTTATCATACATTGAATAAGATAATTATATTATAAATATTTAATTGAATAAATCATAATTTCTATACAAGAGATTAGAATATTTATTCATTTATAAATTATTCTTCACATAATCTCTACATAAGAAATTAAAAATATTTAATCAATTAAAATATTTATTTTAACACTTCATTTCTATAAAAGAAATTAGAATATTTAATCAAATAAATATTCACCGTATCACATGATTTCTACAAAAGAAATCATAATGTTTCAAGCATCTTTGACCGAAGTCGCTTAAACATTTATTTTCGGTTGCACGTTTGCATCCCATAATATCAGCACGTTTGTCACATTACTATCAAATCAAACAAGACTTTTCTTGTAATTATTTTATTTCAAAATTATCAAATTAAGTAAGTCTTAATGATGCATTGAACAATGTATATCAAATATATTATATTAAATCAAAATTAATATATCCATATAGGTGATTGTATATTATCGCTTTCACCACGACAAAACAACTATAATATATATAGTCAATAACATAGAAAAACGTAATCAAATAAATAATATGTCATATATTATTAAACAAATATATATACAATTTCATTTATCATTAAAAATACGTTTAAAAAATACATGACAATTAATTAGAATATTAATTATTACACTTAATTAGAATGTTGATCATTTATCTTTAATCAAATGCAAAACTAACTAATTATATAAATAAATATTCATGTCATCAATTATTCGTTTCTTAATTAATTAGATGACCTTTAACATTCTATAAGAAATCTTTGTCCATCAAAGAACACATAATTTGTGACAAATTTCAAAATTATCTATTAAAATAAAATAGATAGAAAATAAATCTTTATTTATATATGTATATAAATTTCTAGATGATCATACTTATTATGAATGAACATGAATCATCACATTATTAGCTAATATGCATGATTTATATTAATAATCACTTAGCAACATAATCAAATTAAATATAACTACAAATATATTTTATGTCTTAATCGAAGCACTTGCATTGCCATGTTTTGAACAATAATCGGCGTGAAGCAACTATGCATGCTCAAAATAAATCTGGGAAAATTGTTCTCACCGAGACAAATTTTGGCGAAGACAATTTTGACGAACATAGTCGAGTCTCTTTAAATACATGATTAGACTAAGTTCTAACACAAACAACTTATTTAATCTCATTATACATATGACCTTCATTTTCTGTCATTATTAATCACATAATTTCTATAAAAGAAATTAAAATGCTTCAAAATATAAATGACAAATTCATTTTAGCAAATTAAATTTCTACATAAAAAATCGTTAGGATTCCCAATTCATTTCATAATTTTTTACATGAGAAATTATAATTATGTCAACAATAATGATTAATATCATTTTGACAAATCAGATTTCTTATAAGAAATTGTTATCGATCCCATTAATCTTATAATTTCTACACAAGAAATTATAATGATTTTCACATCAATGACTCAAGTCTGATTTCTATAAAGAAATTATCAAATACTCCATTCATCTTCAACATCAATGGATAAAGTCATTTTAACGAGTCTGATTTCTACCAAGAAATCATTAACTACCCATTCATCTCATAATCTCTACACAAGAATTTGGAATGGTTTCGACATCAATGACTTTTAACAAGTATGATTTCTATAAAGAAATCATTGACTATCCCATTCAACTCATAATTTCTACACAAGAAATTGGAATGGTTGCTAAAGTCATTTTAGCTAGTCTGATTTAAAGAAATCATTGTCTACCCCCATTCAACTCACAATTTCTAAACAAGAAATTGGAATAGTTTTTAACAACAATGACCATAGTCATTTTAGCAAATCCCCTTCCCCCACGCACAATTGTGTCTGGACTTTGAACCACTGCGCCAATGCGCCCTTTCATCATTCTAGCACTTTTACAACAATTTGTCTTCTTTTCGGAGACAAATTATATTTTATATTTGACTAAACTCTGTCAACAAATAAATATATTACACATTTAACTTAACATCATAATTATAATATAATATAATTATAATATAATATATAAGACAATATATATACTTATATAAATAAATATATTATCTCTTCTTAGTTATTAATCTTAATATCACATTCTATTAATTATCAAACTTAATTAATTTAAGAATGTATATATATAATAATTAATTATTTTAAAACTGAAACCATATGTTTCAATTATAATTAATTTTAACACCATTAATTTTCTGAAAATTGAAAGCTAACATATTAGTTACTTTCTTATTTTTATTCATTATTATTAATAATTTTAATAACCAACAAACATTTATTTAAAAATTAAATAAATTATTGTTTTCTAATTTATTTTCTAAAAAACGTTTGTATAATAAATATACATCATTTTTCTTTAGAATATTAGCTTATAAATGTAAGCTTTCATACAAATAATATTAATAATAATTAACATTATATATATATATATATATATAATAAAGACTTATCTTTATTTGTAGATTCTTCTATTCCTTTAGATTAACAACTTTATCTTGTCAAAATAATCGATCATCTGGTTTATAACATCATAACTCGTATTCCTGAAATATCAAAGACAAAAATTTTGATGGCACAAGCTACTAAATAACTTAGCACATGAAACTGTTTTACGATTGTTAGAAATATTGTCTTGAAATAAATTACAGAAATATATATAAAATGATGTACAAATAAATGAAACAAATAAAATATATGAAGAACGAAATCACCGATTGAGATGTTGATTCGAGGCATGTGTTAGACACATTTCCCTTAAAACAGTTTCATTGTCTCCCGTTTGTGCTGAAGCTTATCATAGATGGCTGTCTCCCAAGGTACAACGAATCCAGTAGTGATATTGCACTAAAATCACTACTCGTCGAGTTTGATCAGTGTACCTGAACTATCACCGGGTTTCAACGGAAAATATCGAGCGAAAAACTCGTAGAACACTCACAAAATAAGAAGAGGGCTTTTGGAATTCTAGAGTGAGAAAAAAATTAAGGATGGAGTGATGTGTATTTTTTGTCCATTGGATGGTGTGGGATAGAATGACTATTTAGATTGTTGAAATAATAAACAGTTAATTAAATCATCAATTGATCCAACGGTTGGCATTGCTTGCCTCTTCATTTGCCTTGATATTTCTTCTTGATGAAGGGTAATTGTTTGCCAAAATTAATGAAGACATTTATTTTGCAATACTCACGTTACATGGTTTTTTAATCTGTTAATAATAATATTAAATTATCATAATAATTAATAATAATAACAAACTCATGTAAGTCACGCTATAAATTAACAACATTTTGTTAATTGGTCATCAATTCATTTTAATTAATTAATTTAAATTAATTAATTCAAACATCTGGATCAAATTTCACCCTTTAATTCACGTTTGAATTTGATTTAATTTTATTACCCACATTCTAATTTCCATTCATTAATGGAATTTATAGAATTAGTTTAAAAATTCCAACAGTGCGTGGGGCGTGGGGTAGTACGTGGAGTGCAATTGTTGTGCGTGGGGCGTGGGGTAGTACGTGGAGTGCAATTGTTGTGCGTGGGACTCAAGTGTGTGCGTGGGACTCAAGTGTTTGCGTGGGGTAGTGCGTGAGGGTGTGCAATTATACCTTTTTCGACTTCCTCTTCTTGGCCAACTCCCTCTTCTTGGCCAACTCATCATCCGTATTCCTCTTCTTGGCCAACTCATCAGTCTTCCTCTTCTTTGCCAAGTTCGTCAGCCTCTCCTGCCTCTCATTTCTCTCATTCTTCTTTCTCTTAATCTCATCAACATCATCGTACTTACTCTTCTTCATCTCCTCATCATTATTCCACTTGTTCATCACCTCATCATTCTTCCTCTTCGTCCTCTTCTCATTATCAAGTGCAACATCATCATTCTTCCTCTTCGTCGTCCTCTTCTCAGTATCAAGTGCAACATCATTATTCTTCTTCTTCGTCTTCGTCCTCGTCCTCTTCTCAGTATCAAGTGCACTAGTACCTGCCTCTTCTTTTTCTTCCCCTCCACTATTCTTTTGTTCCTTTATTTCACCCAATAATGTTATTATAAATTGTTGATTCTCCTTAATGAGCTTGACTTCAGTTTTAATCTCATTTACATCCTTTGTCAGCTCATCAAGTTTGGCATCAGTATGGGCTTGAGACACTCGATTGGGTGCACAAGATATAGAATTGTGATAGGATCGGCTTTATCGATAGAGACGGGGGTCTGGCTAAGGATGAAGGCTTATGAAAAACGGTTTAAAAGAAATCCTGTTAGGGATTTAATTCGCTTTCTATTCTACGCAAACACTTGTAAACACTTGAAACAGACTCAAGGCGGAATTGTTTATTTGGGTTTGAAGCACAAGATGAAATATGAAAAGATGACAGAAATGAAAGAACACAGCAGTTTGTTTATGGATGTTCGGAGAAACTCTCCTACGTCACCCCTTCTTCCAACCACCGGAAGGATTCACTATAATATGATTAGAATAAAATACAGTTTACACACACTTAGCTCACTATTGAACAGAACACTTTCTGTTCAATTACAAGATGAAGAATATCACTCAGTTAAAGGTATTTTGATTCTAGCTCTCTCTTGATTCACACACAGTACAATTAGAAAGCAGCTTCACATTATGAATTCAGTAAGCAAGATGATTGAGTAGTTTCTCTCTCTGCAAAATCAGATTGCTTGTTCGTTCTCTAAGGCTAATTCGTAAGGCAGATTGTCCGTTGTCCTTTAGATTTGTTAAATACTGAGCAGGAGCTAACGGTCGAATCTTTTAGAATGATACGTGACACTCTTCCATTGGAAAGCCTCCATTGTACACAGTAGGTTCTGAGCACAAGGATCGTGGTCGTACATCACTGGTAGTGCGCCGAATATTCCATCAGGGATGTACCTGCAAAACAAGTAATGTGAGAAAAATTCTCTTACGTGACATTCCTTGGTTGGTTGCATATATTTGTTGTACTAATCTTCACTTGAAAGTGGAGCAGGAGTAGGGTACAGCTATAGCACGTGGGTAGGAGAAATGCTAGATTCAAGCATACTGCTTAAACTGAGCATTAAACGTATTTCAGTTAGACGGATTGTAAAACCAGACTAATGAAATCACACATCTCCTTTTAATAATAACGTCTATTAGACCGTCTGGTCTAATAGAATTAGACTTACGTCTAATTATCCAATAACCATTAGACTGTACGTCTAACTCCAATGAGTTAGACTACACGTCTAATTCCGGTTCTACCACAGACTTGTCTGAAGGAGTTAGACGCACGTCTAACTTTCACTAATTAGACTACACGTCTAATCATCCAATAACCATTAGACTATACGTCTAACTCCACTGAGTTAGACTACACGTCTAATTCCGGTTCTACCTCAGACTTGTTTGAAGGAGTTAGACGCACGTCTAACTTTCATTAATTAGACTACACGTCTAATTATCAAATAACCATTAGACTGTAGGTCTAACTCCATTGAGTTAGACTACACGTTTAATTCTGGTTCTACCTCAGACTTGTCTGAAGGAGTTAGACGCACGTCTAACTTTCATTAATTAGACTGCACATCTAATTTTCCAATAACCATTAGACTATACGTCTAACTCCATAGAGTTAGACTACACGTTTAATTCCGGTTCTACCTCAGACTTGTCTGAAGAAGTTAGACGCACGTCTAACTTTCATTAATTAGACTACACGTCTAATTATCAAATAACCATTAAACTGCACATCTAACTCCACTGAGTTAGACTACACGTCTAATTCCGGTTCTACCTCAGACTTGTCTGAAGGAGTTAGACGCACATCTAACTTTCATTAATTAGACTACACGTCTAATTATCCAATATCTATTAGACCATCCGTCTAATTACAAGTCTATTAGACTACACGTCTAACTCAGTGAGTTAGACGGTACGTCTAATTTCGAACACATTAGACTTACGTCTAATTCCGTGTATTCATTAGACTTACGTCTAATTCTTTACATTCATTAGACTACACGTCTAACTCCGATGAGTTAGACTGTACGTCTAATTCTATGCATTCATTAGACTACACGTCTAACTCCGATGAGTTAGACTGTACGTCTAATTCTATGCATTAGACTTACGTCTAATTCCGTGTATCTATTAGACCATCCGTCTAATTACACGTCTATTAAACTACACGTCTAACTCCGATGAGTTAGACTGTATGTCTAATTCTATGCATTGAATGCCAAAATCGGTTTAATGACCCTCATTAGAGCCAAGTCTTATGAAATATTGTTTCAATACACCTGCATCAAAACTCATAAGTCATTTCATCATCAAAATCTCAATGGTTAAATTATTTCAACACTTAGTCAAAATAATTATACCCAACAATTTCCCCTTTTTTGATGAAGAAATTGGAAACATGCATACATATACCAAAATATGCATTCATCATATAAATAAACAAAACCCTTGTTCACTTACATCATACATCTAAAACCACTATTCGAAAAACCATAAAAGAAATATTGTTTGATAGAGTTAAATAAAGTAGAAGAAAAGAGATCATTGTTCTTCCCTTTTAACTCGAGGATCGGTTGGACTCATTTCTTGACCGGGAAGCATGTTGAGATAAGAAGGATAGCCGCGACCACCACGACTGCCTCCACTTGATCTTCCACCGCGTTCACCACCACTAGCACGTCCACATTGATCAACATTGGATAGCCTACTCCGGCCACCACCACTTCGACCTCCACGCTCACCACCGCTTCGACCTCCACCTCTCTTGGTTGGCCTAGGATTGTCATCGGTGCTTGGAGCTCGCCTGGATCTTGTTCCGGTTGACACACCATCGTTTCTTCTACTTGACTCACCTTGAGCTGGTCGAGGTTGAGCACATTCAGCATTGGCCTTTGCGTCCTCCTTTGCTTGAAACTTCCTTGCAATGGAGTCAGCAAACTCTTGTCGTTTATTGTCATTTCTACTTAAACAACCCTGAATTTCCACCATCTGATTCACTGGTAAAAAAAGGATCTTTACCGACGGTTTTTCCCGAAGGTTTTGTAAACCTCTCTTAAATACTCCCGAGAGGAACAAATCCTTCGGGATTAAAAATAGATTCTGAGTGGGGTGTAAATCCTTTGGGTTTATTCATTATTACCGAAAGTTCTACAAAGAACTTTCGATTTTTACCTTCCCAAAAAACCCAAAAAAAATCTAATTTTTTTCTAAGTATGGGGAAGGGTAAAAACCGAAGGTTTTCAAATAAACCTTCGGTTTTGACCCATGTATGAAAAAATCTAATTTTTTTCTAAGTATGGGTAAGGGTAAAAACCGAAGGTTTTCATATAAACCTTCGGTTTGACCCCTGTTTAAAAAAATCTAATTTTTTTCTAAATATGGGGAAGGGTAAAAACCGAAGGTTTTCAAATAAACCTTCAGTTTTGACCCCTGTTTAAAAAAATCTAATTTTTTTCTAAGTATGGGGAAGGGTAAAAACCGAAGGTTTTCAAATAAACCTTCGGTTTTGACCCATGTATGAAAAAATCTAATTTTTTTCTAAGTATGGAGAAGGGTAAAAACCGAAGGTTTTCAAATAAACCTTCGGTTTTTGACCCATGTATGAAAAAATCTAATTTTTTTCTAAGTATGGAGAATGGTAAAAACCGAAGGTTTTCAAATAAACCTTCAGTTTTGACCCATGTATGAAAAAATCTAATTTTTTTCTAAGTATGGAGAAGGGTAAAAACCGAAGGTTTTCAAATAAACCTTCGGTTTTGACCCATGTATGAAAAAATCTAATTTTTTTCTAAGTATGGAGAAGGGTAAAAACCGAAGGTTTTCAAATAAACCTTCAGTTTTGACCCATGTTTAAAAAAATCTAAAAAATTTATAAGTATTGGAAGGGTAAAAACTGAAGGTTGTCAAATGAACCTTCGGTTTTGACCCATGATTAAAAAAATCGGAAAATTTTCTAAGTATGGGGAAGTGTAAAACCGAAGGTTTTCAAATGAACCTTCGGTTATGACCAATGATTAAAAAAATCTAAAAAATTTCTAAGTATGGGGAAGGGTAAAAACCGAAGGTTTTCAAATAAACCTTCGGTTTTAACCCTTCCCAAAAACATTCTGTTTATGGTCAGGACCGAGAGGTATATGTAAAACCTTCGCAAATACACATAAAAAACGAAAGTTAATGTTATAACTTTCGGTTTTGACAATTCCTAATTTGTTAAATTATTTTGTTTTTAAGCCACTAATCTTAACTCCTAACTAATATAATCAAGTGTGAGTTATATTTTAAAAATTAATATTGTGTTTTATGTTGAAATGTTTATGATTGTGTTTTATTATTATAGAGAAGTGTATTTGAATGTTTATGTTTGATTATGTTAAGAATGTGTGTAATGTTTGATCATATGGATTGTGCAATATTGTAAGGATAACAAATGTGTTTAATCAATGTTGTCAAAGGTCATTAGAAGGTGAGAAACAAAAGAATTTAACAAATTTGGAAGTGATAATCCCGAAAGTTATATACTTAACCTTCGGAAATATCCATCTAAACCGAAAGTTGTATATAAAACTTTCGGGTTTTATACTTCTCAAGACCGAAAGTTATATATACAACTTTCGTTTTTATGTGTATTTGCGAAGGTTAATTATATAACTTTCGGTTTTTACATTTTCAATTTTTTAAATTAGAGTATTTTTTCTTTCCAATATAGACTCCTAACTAATATAATCAAGTGTGAGTTATATTTTAAAAATTAATATTGTGTTTTATGTTGAAATGTTTATGATTGTGTTTTATTATTATAGAGAAGTGTATTTGAATGTTTATGTTTGATTATGTTAAGAATGTGTGTAATGTTTGATCATATGGATTGTGCAATATTGTAAGGATAACAAATGTGTTTAATCAATGTTGTTAAAGGTCATTAGAAGATGAGAAACAAAAGAATTTAACAAATTTGGAAGTGATAATCCCGAAAGTTATATATTTAACCTTCGGAAATATCCATCTAAACCGAGAGTTGTATATAAAACTCTCGGGTTTTAATAAGGGTCAAAACCGAGAGTTGTATATAAAACTCTCGAAAATGACATCATAAAAATAAAAAATCGCGCCTCTTTCTCTTCTTCTTTCCCGATTTCTTTTCTCTCTTCTCCTCTCATCTTTGCCGCCCTCTTCTCTCTCCCCGACGAACAAGACGCCGCGCCGCCTCCTTGCCGAAGACCACCGAAGACCTTGCGCCGCCGCCCTGCCGAAGACCACCGAAGACCTTGCGGTGCCGCCCTGCCGAAGACCACCGTAGCCTTTGAAGAATCGCCCTCTGCCGCCGCCGAAACTTGAAGAATCTCCTCTGCCGCCGCCGCCCTGCAAGGTAAGTTTATAATTTATTTTGCAATTAGGTTAGATTATTGTTAGATTGTTGCAATTAGGTTAGATTAATTTTAGATTCTTGTTAGATTTTTGAAATTAGGTTAGATTTTTGTTAGATTTTTGCAATTAGGTTAGATTATTGTTAGATTATGTATATATTATTGTTAAATTAGGTTATAAGTTTAAGATTAGGTTATTGGATTAAATTTTCGAATTGATTTTACAATTTGATTAAGGTTTGATTGTGGTTGGTATGATTTGGGTTTAATTTTGATTTAGGTTTGATTGTGGTTGGTATGATTTGGGTTTGATTTTGTTTTAGGTTTGATTGTGGTTGGTATGATTTGTGTTTGATTTTGTTTTGATTGTGATTGGTTTGATTTGTGTTAGATGTTGTTTCATTTAGGTTTTGGTTTGATTTTGTTTTGATTGTGATTGGTTTGATTTGGGTTAGATGTTGTTTCATATAGGTTTTGGTTTGATTTTTTTTATTGTGTTTGGTTTCATTTGTGTTATATGTTGTTTCATTTAGGTTTTGGTTTGATTTTGTTTTGATTGTGATTTGGGTGTAATTTATTGTTTTTAGGTTTGGATTACGAATTTCAGTCGCCCCCTGCCCGCCCGTCAATCTACATCCGCTGCTCTTCTTCGTTGCTCTTTTTGTGCATGGTTAGTTCTTCTTTTTGTGCAAGGTTAGCTTTTCATGTTAGATTTAAGTTTGATTTATGTTCGATTAGATTTATGTTAGATTAGGTATCATGTTTGATTTATGTTTGATTATGTTAGCTTTTCATGTTAGATTTAAGTGATATTTTTGTTTGATTTGATTTATGTTAGATTAGGTATTAAGTTTTTTAGATTATGTTGGATTAGATTGGGTTTGAATTAGATTTGATTGTAGGTTAGAATTGTTAAATGCAATGAATTATGTATG
Organism: Impatiens glandulifera; assembly: GCF_907164915.1. NCBI lineage: Eukaryota > Viridiplantae > Streptophyta > Magnoliopsida > Ericales > Balsaminaceae > Impatiens > Impatiens glandulifera. Next base: position 13,187,556 of record NC_061862.1, on the reverse strand, counting down.
AATAAAATTATGTTGGATTATATTTGATTGCTTCGAAAGGTGTATGAATGATATAATTCTAGATTATATGTATGTTGAATTTTGGTTGTATAATGAGACATTAGATAGAAATTATGTTAGCATTATGTAAGTCTAATTAATTTAGACAAATTTAAGTAAATAATAATGCGGGTTGTTTTCCATTTTATTAGGAATATGGAAGTACCCGATAAAAGCTGGATGATCTTACGTCGAGATCATCCAGATTACGAGGAAGGCGTTGACAAATTCCTCGAGTATGCTGTTAGGAGTACATCTCGACAAACCGTGAAATGTCCCTGCGTGAAATTCTTGAACACGTCGTTTATGGAAATAGACGAAGTGAAGACTCACCTCATCGTTTATGGAACAAATGTGCATTACGAGTATTGGTATTTTTATGGGGAAAAAAGACGTACTACTCAAGTGGTGAATGACGATGTCGATGAAGATGCCGATGACTTCGATGATGATGATGACGATGATCAGTCGGAGGATGCCGTGCCGGAATTCAACGATGCGAGACCGGAGATGAATAATACAGTTAATGAAGAGGTCAACGAAGAACGTTATATGCACGAATTTATAAACGATTTGTTCCCCAACGTTAATAACGTCCCGAGCAACGATGAACCAGTCGAAGATGCGCATAGATTTTATAAATTGATTGATGATTGCAAACGACCATTGTATGAAGGTGCTCGAATAACGAAATCATCGGCACTACTGAAACTACTTCACATAAAAAATGTATGTCAATGGACGAATTCTTCGTTCGATATGTTGCTGCGTCTGCTTAAAGACTACATATTACCGATTGACGCTCAATTGCCAAACTCATACTACGAAAGTAAAAAATTCATTGCTAATATCGGGCTAAAATATGACAAGATAGACGCATGTAAGAACTACTGTATGCTATTTTGGAAGGACGACATAAATGAAGATTCTTGCAGAGTTTGCGGTCTTTCAAGATGGAAAGTCGACCAAACAAGTGGGACAGTTCGGGAGAAGCAAAACGGGAAATTCATTCCAAAAAAGGTGTTGAGATATTTCCCTTTAATACCAAGACTGCAAAGACTATACATGTCCTCAAAAACGGCTCCAATGATGAGATGACATAAAGAAGGAAGAGTTGATAGTGATACGTTGAGACATCCCGCTGATTCCTTAACTTGGAAGACGTTTGATGAAAATTATACAGATTTTGCTTCAGAATCTCGAAACGTAAGACTGGGTTTATCAAGCGATGGGTTTCAGCCATTTGCAAATGGGAAAAAATCATACAGTGTTTGGCCGGTTATTCTCGTTCCTTATAATGTGTCACCCACGACTTGCATGGATTCTAACAATTTCATCTTATCTATGTTAATTCCGGGTCCAAAGAGTCCGGGAGATGCAATTGACATATTTCTCCAGCCATTGATCGAAGAGTTGCATGAACTATGGCAAACAGGTGTGAAAACGTTTGATGCACACACCTCGCAATACTTTAACATGCGAGCGGCGTTGTTGTGGACCATTAACGACTTTCCCGCATACGCGAATTTATCAGGCTGGAGTACGAAAGGTAAATTCGATTGTCCTTGTTGTAACAACGACACGGTATCCCTTCGATTGGTTCATGGTTCCAAACAATGTTACTTGGGTCATAGACGTTTCCTTCCACCGAAGCACAAATACAGAAGGGATAAAGAGTCGTTTGATGGTCGAACTGATTATAGAGATCCCCCTAGATTGTTAACGGGGCAAGAATGTTACGAGCAAGCACGAGACCTAGAAGACATAATTCTTAGTGCGGATCTGAGCAAGAGAACCAAGATATATCATGAAATGCGGGGAGACAATTGGAACAAACTTAGCATTTTCTTCCGCCTGCCTTATTGGAAATCGCTATTATTGGGACATAATTTGGATGTGATGCATATTGAGAAAAATATCTGTGATAACGTGTTGGGAACAATAATGAATGTGAAAGAGAAGACTAAGGATGGTCCTAAAGCCCGTAAAGACTTAGAACTCTTAGGCATAAAATCATGGTTACATCCTATAAATGATGAAGGAGTTGTTCATTATCCAGAAGCGCCTTTCACTTTGACAACCGAAAATAAAATACGTCTTTGTAACTTCTTGAAAGATCTCAAGTTGCCTGATGGGTTTTGCTCAAATATCAGGGGTTGTGTAAATTTGGAAGAGAAAAAACTTTCGGGATTAAAGAGTCATGATTGTCACATTTTGTTGGAATATCTAATTCTTTTAGCAACTCGTGGATTGCTTCCAGAGTATGTGTATGATGCGTTAGTAAATTTGTCTCGTTTCTTTCGGTTGTTGTGCTTCAAAGAGTTGATTCAAGAGGACCTGGAACAATTGTACATTGATATTACATTGACACTTTGCAAATTTGAAATGATTTTTCCGCCGTCAATCTTCGACATCATGATGCATCTCCCGGTTCACTTGTCATTTGAGGTTTTGCTTGGAGGACCTGTTCAGTATCGATGGATGTATCCGTTTGAACATTACATGGGTACAATGAAAAGATATTTGCGGAATAATAACCACCCCGAAGCCTCTATAAGCGAGAGCTATCTTGTTAACGAAAGTATTAGTTTATGTGCCAGGTATATGGAGGAACAAGATCAAGAAAATGCACAACCTGAAATCTCGGGCATTTCAATATTTGCATCATTGGAAGACCTATCTAACGGAAAAGTATACAACTTGGATTATATTGATCGAGTGACATCTCATTCTTACATTTTGAAAAATTGTCCCGAAGCAGAACCTTTTTACATGTAAGATTCAATGTTGCTGTTACTAATTAGCATTAAAGAGTGTGCTATTTAATACTCGATCTATTTGCAGAGATTATAACAACGAGTCCAGTGGAGAAACGTTTGCCGCATATTTCAAGCATCGAGTGAGTAAATTACAAACCATATATCCTAACTCTTTTTATTCATATTAACAACTTCATTTCGGATACATATATAGGTCGCCCATTTAGCAGAAATTAACGACATATCAAGAGACCTCAAGATCTTAGGAGAAGGTCCAAGTATGTACTCGTCTATGTATGTTTGGTGTAAAGTAAACGGATTCAAATTCTGTACAGAAAAACACGACGAAGGTTTGACAACTCAAAATAGTGGGGTGGTTGTTGAGGGGTACAACGGATCTGAAACTATGTCATACTACGGAGTTTTGACGGATATAATCGAAGTACAATACTATTCTCACAAACGAGTTGTTTTATTCAAGTGTAAGTGGTTTGATACACACTCGGGGGAACTAGGAGTGAAAGTGGATAAATATGGTTTCGTAAGTGTAAATGTAAACAGAATTTTGAAAACCCAAAGTCAAGACCCGTATATATTGGCGAGTCAAGCAAAACAAGTATTCTACGCCCCTAATATGTCAGCCCGACCCGGTTGGAAGATTGTGACAAAAATTAAACCGCGGTTTACAAACATATAGTTCAGATTAATTAATTAGGTAGATTTATGTTTTTAACTTTATATTCATTTTTATTACTACTTTATTTCAATTATTCACTCAATTTTATTAATAGTGTGAATTAAGAATGTCTGAAGGTCCTAAAACAACTTGGAAGAGTATGAGGAAGACACCCAAGAAATTGGATAAAAGCTACCAAAACCTACTTGCCCAATCCGAGTCGTTAAAGCTTCGAGGATCGTCTTCTAGAGACCAACCACTAATTGTTGTGGTCCTGATAGCTACTGCGCCTCCCCGAACAAACGAGGCTGAAGACGATGATGAGCTCCAAGAGTTTATAGAGAACACATTCGCTGATATGGTGCCTAGCGATGAGGCTGAAGACGAGGGTCTTGAGGAGCCTATCGAGGAGCAGGATGACGAGGAGGAGCACGGGACCACTCCCGACCCATCATCGACAAGTATTTCGTTTACAAATTAGTTAGTGTTTCAATTGATTGACATATTTAGTTATGATTTTGATAATTTTGAAGAATTTTCTGCCCGCAAGAGACGGGGGAAGAACAAGAATATTGCGCTGTCTAAGAGGGTAGCGGGGGCGAGGATCCCTCTAACATTTAGAGAGAAGGATGGGAGGCCAGACGGTACAGACGTGGGAAGAACACAGTGGTCTAGACATGTGGGGTCGATTATCCGGGACCCCGCAGCCGTCTCACACCGTCTTCTCAAGTGGAAGGCTTTAAGTGCAGACCAATTGGATTCACTGTGGACTGCTATCAAGGTAATACTTATTACTTGATTATACATTACGTCATTAAATAATTATTTTTAACATTTGGATGTTATTTTTTTCAGGATCCGTTTGAAGCGACTAATGGTGACATTGAGTCTTTTCGAAAGACCGGGTTGGGACACGCCAATCAGATATGGGATAGATGGCGGTCGGATTTGAACAAGACATATATCCGCGTCCACAAAGGAGACGAGGCGGCGGTATTGGCTAATCCTCCACCAGACTACGATCGAGATGATTGGGAGTTTGTGTGTCGCAACCATTTCTTCACAGAAACGTTTAAGGTACGGTTTCATAATTCGAATAAAAGTTGATATTAATTAATCTAACTTCATTTGTTATTTCAAATATAGAGACATAGTTCTACAAATACTAAGAACCGGAAGAATCTGAAATTCCCGCATCGAACGAGAAGTAGACCGTTTGCACAAATTGAAGACGAGTTGGTAAGTACATTATTTGTAATAACTTAATATAAAGATTGTTATTAATTATATAAATCATTTATTTCAACAGACGATTGAAATGGGACGGCCACCGTCTGTAATTGAAGTATTCAAGAGGACCCGTACACCAAAACCGACACAAGAAAACCCAACACCCGTCCCGGACGAACACGTGCAAGAGAAAATTGTAAGTGAATTGAATATGCCTAGTTTTTTATTATAGAAATGATATTTTATTTGAATTGTGCAGGCTGAGATGGAGGAGGTTGTTAGTAACGAACCGGGAATATCGGATTTCGAATTGACGGAGAGGGTGTTCGGACAACAAAAACACGGGATAGTGTTCGGAATGGGATCAGGCGTCCGGCCCACACACTTTCGTGAGGATCGTCGTAGTGGAAACAGTTCACAGCGAAACAATGAGCGATTGTTAGAAGAGAATCAAATAATGAAGCTCAAGCTGGAGGAACTGGAGAAGAGGGATGAAGAAAGAAGGCGCAGAATGGAAGAAATGCAATCGGAAAAGGAAGAAATTGTGGAAAGAATGGAGAGGGAGAAGTTAGAGATTACCGCAAAAATGGAGAGGGAGAAGTTAGAGATGAACGCAAGAATGGAGAGAATCGAATTGTATATGAGGCAACAACCACCTCCTCCCCCCACAAGCTAAGGTTGTTTCGATTCAAAACATTTTTTCATTAGTGGTTGAATTTAGAACAGATTGTTCGGAATATTAGTTTGGTTTTGAATTTTGTAATGTTCATGATCAATTAATGTGATCGTTTAATGTATGTTGCATTTCTTTTATCATTAATATATTGGTTTGGCTGAACAGGTTTTGGTTGCGAGCAAAATAATCCGCACATTTTTAAAAATTTACGGGAAAAAACCGAAAGTAATATTGAAATCTCTCGGTTTTTCTCTTTTTGGAAAAACCGAGAGATATTAAAAAACTCTCGATTTTTATACAAAGAGAAAACCGAGAGTTATATGACAAACCCTCGGTTTTTACCCAAAAGAGGAAAACCGAGAGTTATTACAAATCTTTCGGTTTTCCTCTTCGGGTAAAAACCGAGAGTTTTCATATAACTTTCGATTTTTCTCTTTGTGGGAAAACCGAGAGTTATTACAAAACTCTCGGTTTTCTTGAAAAGGAGAAAACCGAGAGTTATTGGAAAACTCTCGGTTTTTACCCGAAGAGGAAAACCGAAAGTTTTGTAATAACTCTCGGTTTTCCCACAAAGAGAAAAACCGAAAGTTGTTTGCAAAACCCTCGGTTTTTCCACACAGAGAAAAACCGAAAGTTATTTGTAAAACCCTCGGTTTTTCCACAAAGAGAAAAACCGAAAGGTCTTTGTAAAACCCTCGGTTTTTCCAAAAGAGAAAAACCCGAAAGTTTTCATATAACTCGGTTTTTCTCTTTGTGGAAATCCCGAGAGAGTCAATACCGAGGGATGGCGAGAGTAACTAAAACCTTCGGTAAGGTGTCTTCAACGAAAGTTATAGGGTCAAAACCGAGAGTTTTAACTCTCGATTTTGACCACTTTTTCACCAGTGATTCTTCACTAGACAAAATTCTTCTAAGGTCTCCTTGTGACGTTCATCATTGAATTGCCTTTCAATGTCCAGTAATTCAGTTTGACGGCTAAAGAGTTGCTTTTCAAACTTTGAGAAGTTTAGATTTGCGACATGAGTCTCATATGTGTTCTTCTTCAAAGTGTTGTCCAATTTAGTAAGGACCTTGATAATCTTGTTAAATCCCTCTCTTTCTTCTTCCTTCGAGTTCATGGCCTGTGTCATGGTCTTCTGAATCGATGAGAGCATAGACCTTATAGATCTTAACACCTTGTTTCCTCCGGCAGAGGACTCTTCATGAGATGAGATCTCTTCAAACTCTACTGCCATGCTCTGAATTGACTCAAAGTTTGTGTGAATCTGCAAGGATTGCTCCGGTTGATTCATTTCGGCTTTCTTAGCAGCTTCATCTCGCTCTTCTTCAGCTATTTCATCTTCAACTCTCTGAAATCTCTCATACATATTTCCAGAGTAGTGAATAGGAATATTGATGTTTTCGTGAACATTTCCCACAATGGTGTCGGGAAATAGACGGGGCTTCTTATATGTAGCATTTTGATCCTGTTCCTCCTCAGATGAGGAAATCCCTTCTTCAACATTCTTTTCTTTGGAGGGTTCCCCCTCAAATCTGACAGTTTCTGGATGAGTAACCTCGACCACTTTCTCTTGAACAACCTCTGTTCTCGCAACAGGGGTTATCATCTCATTTTCTTCAATAGGAGCTTGAACAGCCTCCTCAATCACATCTTCTATAAGAACTTCTTCTTCATTTATCTCAAGAGAGCTTGTTCAGGCTCTTGGACAATCACTTCTTCTTCTTCATTCGGAATCTCTTGAATAGGTAGATCTAGAATGCGTCTCTCTTCGGCAGAAAGATTCCCGAATTCGATCAAGAGAGCAGCATCTAGCTCATCAGCATCATTCTCAGCATCTAGAATATCCATAGCTTCATCATCATTGAGAGGTTCTGCGCCAGAGCAATCGGCGCCATGAATGTGTCGAGAAGCTACAGAGACGTAACTGTCCAAGATATCGTTTAGCTTCTTCAAAACTTTCATTTCCACTTCAGATCCTTTCTCAGCAGAATTGAAATTAGCTTTCCTAGCTTCGAAGATTGGGAAAAGAGCTTTTTCATACAGACAAACTTCCACTAAATCATTTCTCTTAAGAGACTCAGCAACCTCTGAAGTTCTTGTCCATTTCAGAACTTTCTTTTCGTTTGCCACCCGCTTCTTCCATTCTTTTGTTATAGCAGAGTTTGGCAAAGATTCATTATACTTGGATGACAGTCTCTCCATGGACCAAGATTCATAAATCTCCAGTTTCTCAACCGTAATAACTTTAACTTGCTCTAAGATGAGGTCAACAATCCATGTTGCCTCCGATACCTTTTCGGGAGCTTGAGTTGCGATTTTCTTTCCTTTTCCAACAACCTCTACGGGTTTTGGAGTAGGTCTAGGTTCACCGATCACGATTCCACTTGTCTGTCTTCTGGAACGCATCAGTTCAAACGCAGATTGAGGTTTCTTACAAAGCTCAGCAGGAAGCTCCATACGAACAACTTTCCCAGCTACCAATGAATCTTTAGGAACTGGAACGGTGGGTTCACCAGCCACAAGGGTAAGAACAACACCTTGTTCTGATTGAGATGACTCTGTAGCACCGGCGGCTACAAGATCAGTTTGAACAACAGGAGACTCAATCCTGTTAACAGTTTCATCATTTGGACCGGCTGACTCAACAGCAGGCCCTTTAGCACATACCCTTAAGGGAGAAAATATAGATTCAGCTTGTTCCACTACGGGAACATTAAACTTAGTCACAACAGACAAAGATTTGGAAGACTTTACCTTTACAGATTTAGACGCGCGGGGCGCCTTCGTCTTCTTCTCTTTTTAGACACAAGATCTCGAAGGTTTCCTCAAAATAGTTGAGGGAGTGGATAATGAGGACATCAGAGTTGCAGCAAGTACGCCTAGACCTTGCCTTAACCTTGAATCGACAGATTTAGAGTCCTTCTTGTTTGAACTCTTCAAACTGGAGGAACTGGCCTCCGACTCATTCACCGTTTTCGTTCTCTTTGCCCCTGTTGACATAACAGAAGCAGAAGGTTTGGATCGGGTAGAAGGTTTTCCACCAGTTTGATAACTAGAAGCACCAGATGCAGATTCAAGGTTGTTCTTCAACCTCATCAGTGTGTTAGCCACTATAAGGGCAGTATATACTTTTGGAGAGTTGATCTGCACAGGTTCACCAACAGGAACCCCCAAATGCTTCAACAGATGACTTAGTTGAGCCGCAAACGTTATGCTTTCTTTGTTCGTCTGACAGATAGAGAAGCACAAGTTTTGGAAAAGGGTATGAGCCCAGTTTACCTGGATTCCCTTTGAGATAGCACACATATAGTCAAAACGGTCTTGACTGTAGAGATGGAAAGAGCCAGATTTCCCTTGTAGTGCCTTTGCCACCACGTCGTTCAGTAGAATGAAATGCGGTTTGAACGCCTTCTTGAGTCCATTTACATGGATTATCGAACCATCGGCAGAAATGGTTCTCTTCATCTCCTCCATGATTTCTGAAGAAAGGATCAGGTCGAATAAGTGCCCCTCCGTCGGAAGTTCAAAGAACTCCGCATAAACTGCTTCATCGAATGAGAACTTCATTCCGTTGACGGTTGCTACGATGGATTCACCCACCATAGTTGCCGTTTTGCAGAACTCGCGAACTTCGTTTTCGTAGAATATGAATGGTCCTCCTAGATACTTTCTTAACCCAGAATATTCTAGGGTTTGGAACATCTCCGCCACCTCCGGTTGATCGAACGTGTATACAGATGGAAAGTCCACCTGCAAAGTACAGTAACCCAAAGTGATTTTCTTCACCATTTTCAAAGGAATATGAAACGACACAAGATTTCAGAGAGATTTAGTGAGAGAAATGCAAAGAGAGCTAGGGTTCTTAAGGATTTCGAGGGATTGAAAGCTTTCAAACTCATGCACTAATATCCTTATATAGACGGAAGAGGGAAACACAAAATATTCGTCTCTTCTTAAGGGTATGACCCATTAATAAATGTTAGACGTCCTTTTTCAAGAAGTCATTATTAAAAATGAGGATATATCAGTCATTTTCTCTAAACTTGAGAGACACGTGTCTTCATGTTAATAAGAGATGACTGTTTCATATTTTGAGCGGGAAAAGTAAATGACTCTCAATCGTGGGACAGCTGTCCTTGATCAGTCTAATCGGCACGTAGATAGACGTTTTTCTTACTCCACAAATCCATATAACAAAACATCTATTAGACGGATGAGTCTATTAGACGCATACGTCTAATTCCGTGTTATAAAAATCCGTTTAATGTCTATTAGACGTGTACGTCTAGTTCCGCATAAACACCACGTGTTAGACGTGTGTTTGATTAGACGTGAGCATCCTCTTGCTCGTGACGTAAAAACGTCTAACGTCTATTAGACGTGTCCGTCTAATTGCGTAGGTATAACATCTCAACATGTAGACTTAGATGAATGGATTTTGAGCAAAAATACGTCTAAGTACACACTGTTTCTTTTAGACACCCTTGTCTAATTAGATCGATTAAGGATATTCGTCTGGAGAGTATCTTTACTTCCAAAGTAATTTTCCTTCTCAGTATGTATATGGACATAAGAATGTAGTAAATAATTTTTGTGGTCCAAAGACCAAAAATATTTTTAACAAATAAAAACAATAAAAAAACATTTATTCTTTTAGAATGGCAAATGCCATTGTTGATCTTCTAGGCTGTGTACTCAGAAGAGTACTCTTCTAGATTCCTTCCTGCAATCCTCCTGCATCACCTACAAAAGAAACTATTTACACATTTTGGTACCCATACTTAATTGGGTCCTCGATCAATTAGTCCCTTATGAATCTATATCTGAGTTATTCTGATGGACTTCCCATTTTGTGTTGTGATTAATGCATAAGATTTTGACTTAGCAGATGACTTCCTGCTAGCCACTGATCCTTTAACTTTTGAAGAAAATTTTCTTTTAAAACTTTTTGACTTAGAGTCAGGTTTTAGATTGCCAGACTTGTTAGATGCTTCTAACTTATTCTTAAGTCAGCTAACAGTAGGCGGAACATAAACTATTTCATTTTTGAAAGTCACTTCTTCATGAATAGGATCAGATTCAATGTCAGTCACACTTCCTTTGACAAAACTTATTGGCTTAAGTTTGTCATATGATTTTGACTTTTTGCAAGACAGGTCAGGGTCATTGCTATCAAATCCCAATTTGGATCTAGATTCAGCAGGTTTTAACATGCTGATCTGATATTTGACAGCATCTTCAGACCTTGTCCATGCACAAACAACATAGTTTAACCTTTTGTTTTTAGATGAAAGGGTTCGAATCTGTTCCTTGAGCATCTCATTCTCATATGAGATCTTTTCAATCTTCTTTTTAAAAACACTTGACTCTTCAACTTTAGACAGATTTGATTTATTTACATCTGATGAAGATTTAGTTTCATTTAGGGATTCTGCTAGCTTTCTGTACTCGATGACCATGTCATCTAGTGCAGCTACTAGTTGTTCCCTTGAAAACCTTTCGGAAGAGAAGTCAAATACCTCAGAATCCTGAGTTCTTTCTTCATCTTCTCTTGCCATGAAGCAAGCCACCTCTTCTTCATCACTTTCACTGGATGAAAAGTAAGAGTCACAGCTTCTTCCTCTGTTCTTCCCGTCACCTTCTATAAGAGCTTTCAGCTCTTTTCCATCATCCTTGGCATCTTCACGCTTTGGCTTCCGGTATTCCGATGCATAATGACCTTTAATACCACAGTTAAAACAAGTAACATTAGCTTTAGATTTTCTATTATCATTAGAATTTGAAGAGTTTGAGTTAGAGTTGCTCTTCTTCATGAAGTCGCCAAACTTCTTCACAAAGAGAGACATGGCATCGCTGCTCAGCTGCTGAGCTGCCATCTTCACGTCCGGAGCGGTTGGTGGCTCTTCAGCAGTCACCAGCGCCTTGGCAATGATAGCGGACGTGGGTTGATCTTCTTCCATCCTACAGTTCAGCTCGAACTCATAAGTCTTGAGGTCAGCAAAGAGATCAAAGAGAGAGATCTTGTTAAGATCTTTTGATTCTCTCATCGCCATAGTCTTTATGTCTCATTCTCTTGGAAGAGTACGCATGACCTTGATAGCAAGCTCCCGGTTGCTATAGGTCTTGCCTAGGATAGACAGAGAGGAGACGATCTTGCTGAATCTGGTGTCGAAATCGTTCATTATTTTACCAGGACGCATTTCGAAGCTGTCGAACTGTTGAGTGGCAACCATGATCTTGTTTTCCTTGGTTTGCTCGTTGCCCTCACACAGTTGAGTGAGTCTGTCTTAGACCTCTTTGGCAGTGTCTCATTCGATAATGTAGTTGAACATACTGTCATCGAGAGATCTGTACAGAACATCAAGAGCCATGTTGTTGAGGTTGTTATGCCTCTTTTCATCAGCGGTCCAGTCAGCCTTCTCCTTATCAATCTTGATAGGACCTTCTGTGACAACGCTCCACATGTCATCATGAAGAGAAGAGAGATGAGCACGAACTATTTTCTTCCAAACAATGTAGTTTTCTCGAGAGAATGTTGGAATGGTTGTAGCACTGGCATCTTTGGATATGGTCGACATATTTCAAGAAAGGCTTGAGAATAGAAACCTTGCTCTGATACTAATTGATAGGATCGGCTTTATCGATAGAGACGGGGGTCTGGCTAAGGATGAAGGTTTATAAAAAACGATTTGAAAGAAATCCTGTTAGGGATTTAATTCGCTTTCTATTCTACACAAATACTTGTAAACACTTGAAACAGATTCAAGGCGGAATTGTATACTCGGGTTTGAAGCACAAGATGAAATATGAGAAGATGACAGAAATGAAAGAACACAACAGTTTGTTTATGGATGTTCGGAGAAACTCTCCTACATCACCTCTTCTTCCAACCACCGGAAGGATTCACTATAATATGATTCGAATCAAATACAGTTTACACACACTTAGCTCACTATTGAACAGAACACTTTTTGTTCAATTACAAGATGAAGAATATCACTCAGCTAAAGGTGTTTTGATTCTAGCTCTCTCTTGATTCACACACAGTACAATCAGAAAGCAGCTTCACAGTATGAATTTAGTAAGCAAGATGATTGAGTAGTTTCTCTCTCTGTAAAATCAGATTGCTTGTTCGTTCTCTAAGGCTAATTCGTAAGGCAGATTATCCGTTGTCCTTTAGATTTGTTAAATACTGAGCAGGAGCTAACGATCGAATCTTTTAGAATGATATGTGGCACTCTTCCATTGGAAAGCCTCCATTGTACACAACAGGTTCTGAGCACAATGATCGTGGCCGTACATCACTGGTAGTGCGCCGAATATTCCATCAGGAATGTACCTGCAAAACAAGTAATGTGAGGAAAATTCTCTTACGTGGCATTCCTTGGTTGGTTGCATATAGTTGTTGTACTAATCTTCACTAGAAAGTGGAGCAGGAGTAGGGTACAGCTATAACACGTGGGTAGGAGAAATTCTAGCTTCAAGCATACTGCTTAAACTGAGCATTAGACGTATTTCAGTTAGACGGTTTGTAAAATCAGTCTAATGAAATCACACATCTCCTTTTAATAATAACGTCTATTAGACCGTCTGGTCTAATAGAATTAGACTTACGTCTAATTATCCAATAACCATTAGACTGTACGTCTAACTCCACTAAGTTAGACTGCATGTCTAATTCCAGTTCTACCTCAGACTTGTCTGAAGGAGTTAGACGCACGTCTAACTTTCACTAATTAGACTACACGTCTAATTATCCAATAACCATTAGACTGTACATCTAACTCCACTGAGTTAGACTACACGTCTAATTCCGGTTCTACTTCAGACTTGTCTGAAGGAGTTAGACGCACGTCTAACTTTTATTAATTAGACTACACGTCTAATTATCCAATAAGCATTAGACTGTACGTCTAACTCCACTGAGTTAGACTACACGTCTAATTCTGGTTCTACCTTAGACTTGTCTGAAAGAGTTAGACGCACGTCTAACTTTCATTAATTAGACTGCACGTCTAATTATCCAATAATCATTAGACTGTACGTCTAACTCCACTAAGTTAGACTACACGTTTAATTCCGGTTCTACCTCAGACTTGTCTGAAGGAGTTAGACGCACGTCTAACTTTCATTAATTAGACTACACGTCTAATTATCCAATAACCATTAGATTATACGTCTAACTCCACTGAGTTAGACTACACGTCTAATTCCGGTTCTACTTCAGACTTGTCTGAAGGAGTTAGACGCACGTCTAACTTTCATTAATTAGACTACACGTCTAATTATCCAATATCTATTAGACCATCCCTTTAATTACAAGTCTATTAGACTGCACGTCTAACTACGGTGAGTTAGACGGTACGTCTAATTTCGAACACATTAGACTTACGTCTAATTCCGTGTATTCATTAGACTTACGTCTAATTCTTTACATTCATTAAACTACACATCTAACTCCGATGAGTTAGACTATACGTCTAATTCTATGCATTAATTAGAATACACGTGTAACTCCGATGAGTTAGACTGTACGTCTAATTCAATGCATTAGACTTACGTCTAATTCCGTGTATCTATTAGACCATCCGTCTAATTACACGTCTATTAGACTACACGTCTAACTCCGATGAGTTAGACTGTACGTCTAATTCTATGCATTGAATTCCAAAATCGGTCTAATGACCCTCATTAGAGCCAAGTATTATGAAATATTGTTTTAATACACCTGCATCAAAACTCATAAGTCATTTCATCATCAAAATCTCAGTGGTTAAATTATTTCAACACTTAGTCAAAATAATTTGACCCAACAAATTGTCTTCATCAGTTTGAGGAGTCGTCGTAAAAGGGATTTGCTGAGAGTTATCTTGGATAGTTTCATCGTTAACTTCAGGGAGCTGGGGAGTAATAAGTCTCCTCTTCTTGGTCGACGGTTTGGGAGTCCTTTCATGTTTTTCATCTTCTTCACAAACTTTAATTTTTCTCTTCCTCCCATCAAATTCAAAGAATTCATCATAAATGTTGCTTGTCATATCTTCAAAGTCGTCCCTAGAGTACTTCCGTTTCTCCTCCGCAGACTCATCAATTTTTCTTCGAACATTGCACTTCTGAATGACTGTGGATACCTCCGGTAGGGTATAACTCCTAAAAAATTTATATAGCACTATCCTTGGGCTTGTAGGATCATCTTCCAATATTCTTTTAGAAAATTTGGGGACGAATGTATTGATAAGCTCATAGGTCCACACTTGGAATGCTAGTGCGAACCCATGTAAAGTATAAGCGACATCATAAATGTTTTTCTTTTCCCAGGTTTTCTTCTTGGGAACATTTCCCCATGGAAATTGGAGGAACATCTCAATGTCTTCCACCATGTGAAAGATTCTGAAACTTATCTTCCTCCTATTATCAAATACGAACAGATACTAGTAAATGAGAAATATGATCCCCATCTTCCATGAATCCTCCTTATCAGAGCATCCAACGAAAATGTCTTTAAGCTCTTTCAGTTTAACATCCTTTTTACCCTTAAAATATTTGAGGACAAGGGGTGGACATTCTTCAACCTCCACCTCCTCCACCAAAGGAAATCTGCCAAAGTTGAGGCCTGTCAACAATGCATAATCTTTTGTGCCCTAGTAGACCTCCTAACCATTGACCAAGAACCTTATCTTCTTCGAATTTGAGCTGATTTTTCTGATAAACATCTGATGGAGTATGGTTCCTAAAAAATATAATGTCGGGGCTTTGAATAGATACTGGAATTGAGTCTACAAAGCCCTATCTAAAAGATCATGGTGAGTAAATATCTCATTTATCTTTGCCAAGCTGGGGCCGGTGGATTTCCATGAAACACGGCCATTAAAATCATTAATAATGGTTTCGTTTGGTGCCATCTGCAAAAACAGTCAGTAAAATCATATACACAATGTTTGGTGGATCAAAAATAGTAAAATCATATTAATAATTGAAGTCACGCACCACCCCCACGCCCCACGCCCAAGCCCACGCTCCACGCACTACCCCACGCCCCACACGCAACCCCACGCTCAACCCCCACGCCCCATGATCCAAGCCAACCTTACCCCCGCTCCACGCACTACCCCATGCTCAACCCCCACGCACTACCCCACGCTCAACCCCCACGCCCCCACCCCACGATCCACGCCAACCTTACGCCCTATCCACGCCCAAGCCCACGCTCCAAGCACTACCCCACGCCCCACGCACAACCCCCACCCTCATGCCCAAGCCCAAGCCCACATCCAAGCCCACACTCCACGCACTACCCCACGCCCCACGCCCAAGCCCACACTCCACGCACTACCCCACGCCCAAGCCCACGCTCCACGCACAACCCCTACGCCAACCCCACGCTCAACCCCCACACATTACACCATGCCCCACGCACACCCCCACGCCCCATTCAAATTAAACTACATTTCTTGGATAAAAGCATTTCAAAGGACCAAAACAATAGAACTAACTAAGCATTTCAAGCATAAACCCTAACTAAAGCCTAAATCCTAAACTGAAACCATAAAACTTCATACTCAACATGCAAAAAACGGAAAAAATCATCGGGGAGTAGAACTAACTAAGCATTAATAACCTTAGTTACTAGGCGAACGTCGGGCTTAGCGTCTCCGGGGCTTGGCGATCGTCGAGAGTCGGCGTTTGGCCTGGAAGCTAGGCGGGCTCGCGGTATGCGTCCGACGATCGTGGGGTATGCTGGGCGATCGTCAGTTGGGGCTGGAACCTTCGTGGGTGGGGGCATGGGAGTCGGAGGGGGAGAGCAACCGACGGGGAGAGCAAGCGACGGGGAAGGGAAGAGGGGAAAAAACGGGAAGAAAGGGAAATGGGGGGAAAAGGAAAAGAAAAAGGAAGAAAAAGAAAAAAGAAAAAAAAAAGTTATTAAGGGTGAAAGTGTTCAAATTTTTTAAAAAAATGTTAAAAATAAAAACTGAAATGTTTAAGGTTAGTTTTGGGAATGACCCTATTTTGAGGGTTATTTGATCAAAATTTCCAATATGAGTGGTAAAACATAAACGATACGCCTTCCAATGTTAAAAAAGTTATCAGAGTAAAAATAAAATAAAATAGATGTTTCAACTTTTTTTATATATATATATATATATTCTAAGAGAGACATCAAGAAATGATATATTTAATATATTTTCACCTTCAATATATTTTACCATAAATTTATACTAATATATCCCTGAATATAGAGTTGAATTTATATCGATTTTATATCACACTTTTTTTTTCTATATTTTAATAAAGTCCGATTTAAAAACAAATTATGTTAACACTTATTAAATTTAATTAATACTTTCATATTTCAAATTTTATTAGATGTTATTGTTTATTGCTAAAAATAAAATAAAAAAAACAAGAAGTTACGAAAGCGTGAATTGGGTTTTCCGCTTTTTGTCATGAATAGCGGGAAATGTAAATACTAATATTTTAAGCCCATTCTCTTTATTATTCTTCTTCTCTCTCATCATCCCCAAATGAGCAATGCAATTGGATTCATCTGCGCTCCTACTCACTGGTTGTCTCTTCCTGTCCCATCCCTTGTGCATTTCCAGACGAACCTCAATTCTCTATCTTCTCCCTTCTCGGGAAGCTCAATAGTCCTCGCCGTCTCACTTCCTGCATCGAAATCCCGTTTTTACGCCTCAATTACCAAAAGCAACTCGTCGATGGCAGCATCTATACAAGCCAGTGCTTATTCCTCTACTATCGGTTAGTTTTCCATTTCGTCGAGGTTATCTGCTTATTCGCTTCAATTTGTATGAGAATGTGTTATAAACTTACAATAATTGCAGATTAGGCTGTTGCTGATTTTAGATTGTTTGAGGTCTTTGATGTAGGAGAACAACAAATTATCATTGATATAATTATTTTTTAAAGAGATTTTGGTTGAAGTTTGGATTCAAGGTATTATTGAAACAAACCTAATTGAAAAATCTGATTATTTGATATTATTAGATACTCTCAATGGAATCCTGGAATTTAGCAACTGAATGTCTACTATTTGCATTTGTAACACTAGCAGCAATTGAATTAGTCAAAGAAACTAATTTAATAAAATTGACACCTTCAACGAACCACAAGACTATGTATTTTACTTTATTTGAAAACATAAATAAACTAATTCTATGAATCTTTCCCCTAAACTAGAATGCAGTTAGTTTCAGCAAATGCACAAGTAAATGAAGTTTTTAATCGTTTTCTTTCATACATTACAGTATTTTTAGACAATCTTATAGTGGAAACATTATCACACAAAATGGAAGTGCATTCCATTTGAGGATAACATATAGTTTTTTTTAGAATCCTCTTCATCTACATTGCTTGACATACATACTCCTGAAGTAGCTGTAACAAGTTCTGCCTCAGTTGTAGATGGTCACAATTGGCTGCTTCTTTGACGAACAGGCAACAAGTCCTTTTCCCAACATAAAGACATACCTGGAGGTACTTTTTCAATCATCAGTGTCTCCGGCATTCATACTGTTTTCCTCTTTCATATAGAATGTCCAGTTCCAAAGTGCCACATATGTACCTGAGAACTCTTTCTCAAAGACTCTTAGCTTCTCTACATATACATCTTCAAATAACTTTTCATAAAGAAATGCACTATTCACATCCATATGATAAATGTTCCAGCCTCTATGAGCTGAGCTGATATAGCCATCATCATTCTAATGATATCTCATCTGGCCACTGAATCAAACACTTTATGATAATCTATTTTATATTTCTGTCAGTATCTTTCACCACCAATCTAGCCTTATGTCTGTCTGCTTCTCCCCATTCATTTAATTTTGTTTTGAATACCCATTCCGCCCTAATTTATTTTTACCCTCTTGGTAGCTCAACAAGATTCCAGGTTCTATTTTCTTTCAATTGTAGGGATTTCTTGTCTCATGACCTCTGTCCAATTAGCACCGAGTCTTGTTTCTTCAAATGTAACTGCATCAGAATTGACTAAGAAAACATTGAATCTCTCTTTCTTGGGTTGTTAAGCCCCCGCACATTTCACGAAATAAGCTTACTTAACATAGAGAATTTGTGGAGTTGAGTGTCCCTTGTGCCTCCTATTCAACAATAGAGGGCGGTGGAAGGTCGTCTGCTTCCATTTTTTATCCTACCACGGGTCCATCGCAATTTTCCCCTTCAGATATGTCATCAACTGCTGATGTTGACTCTTCAATTGGATTAACATGTGTGAGATTGGGGACGTGAGGTAGGTGTGGGGTTGTTTGGGGTAGAAGGGGATCTGTTTGCGAGTATGAAGGGGGTGTGGTCGGAAAGATGATGTGTGGGTTGACCGTGGGGATGAAAATAATTGGGAAAGTTGTGAGCTGACAATGATGGATTATGAAGTTGCGGTTGAGGGATAAAAGAGAAAAATGTATTGGTTAAGAGGGGTTTAAGAAGTAGTTTGTTTGGTGGGTTTGCGTTCTGTTTGGGCTTATACGTTTATTGGGCTATCGCGCCTTCTTGAATAAGGGAAAGCGGCTAGAGATGAAGTGTTATAGCAATGTGGGTTATCCGGTATTTATGGCATAGGGTTAGGAGACGTTGGTAATGTTTGGTTAGTGAGTGTGGAAGGCGTATGGGTATTAGTGGTATTGTGTGGAAGAGGGTTTGAGAAAGTTGGAAGAGTGGGGATAAAAGGTGTGCGAAGAGGTAGGGAAGATGATTCATATGGTGAGGGTGTGCAAAGAGGCGGAAAGATGATTCATTTGGTGTGGGTGTCTGAATAGTAGTGGGAAGGGTAGTAGGAGGTGTATGAGATACATGTAGAGGCTATTGGGGGTTAGAGGTTATGAGAATGGTATGGATGTTGGCGTTTTTGTCAACCTGACATGTGGTTGTCTCGCTTGAACTAGGCGTCGCCGGATTGATGTCCTTGATTGAAACTGTCGGTCTAGCTTCCGACCATACTGGAAGGTCATAAATGAGGTTTTTGTCTTTGATATGGGCCGGTGTTCGTTGTCCATAGCCTTTGATTCTAATTTTTGGCCAATTTTTGGCCATTGCAAATTAGATTTGCACAATGTCAACTTATCGATCTCCACCAACCCGCCACACGAGTTACCAAACATGGTTATGGTCGTCGAGTTTCAAAGATGGACATGCAGACCAATATGTGGATCCAATAAGACTGATTCTTCTCGGGAGTAGGCAACATCCAACGAACTTATTCCACATTTGAAAAGAGACATAGTGTCCATGAAAAATCCATTTCCTACCCGTCACTCTCTCCTTACTCCACACAAATCTCTTACTTATACGGTGCCTTCAATCAAGAGAGACTTCGAAGCCAAGATTGAAGGTCCTCCACTTTTGGTTTGACGTCGTCCCATGGATTGCAAACCGCTACGAGGCTAAACTCAAGTTGGATGTTCATTTCAGAAGTTTTGAACTTTGTTGAGCAAAAAAGACTTTAATGTCTTTTGTAATATATTTCTTAAATGAGTCTTCCTCCCACAGAATGGACCCCGCCTATTCGTGTCAACCCATACGTATGTGTCTGGCTTATCCTTGAACTTTCCGCTTTAAGATAAAGTTAACATGGATTAATGGATCACCTTACCAATAATCTTGCGTCCTTTAGGCTTAGGTGGATGCTTTAGAGGCGTCGGAAACCCTTTTCAGTGTAACGATGATCGCAATTTTAGGATTTAGCACGACAATAAGCACGACAATAAGTTTATAATCTTAAAGGAAGTCCAAATCCTAAAACTGCGATCATTGTTACATAAAGGCTATGTTGCACGAACACTCTAAATTTTTTTTTTTGGAGTATCGGATACGACACGGATACGGGTACGATACGGCGATACGTGTGTCGGATACGGAAAAACACGTATCGTTGACTTTAAGTAGGGTTGACCAATCCGATACGAATTGGACACGGCTTGGATACGTTTTTGGATACATTTTGGGTAAAAAATTCAAAAAAAAATGTTAAATATGAAAATGAATAAAAAGAAGAATTTAAAAGACTAATAGCCATAATTTCAATTTTTTTACTGCAGCCTAGTAAAACCCAAAATTAAACCCAGTAAGGCAGTAACTCATTTCACCTTCCTAAACTTACCTTCTCCTCTGCCGCCGTCAATCGAAGTCATCGACCGTGATCGAAAGCCGCCGCAGACCGCCATCGAAAGCAGTCGCCTCTATCTATCTAGTAACTTTACTGTGAACTTTCTTTAATATATATATTATATGAAGCTTATAGACTTAGTGCTCTCTACTTTGTTCTCGGGATATATATATATTAAACATTTGTTGATGTAAGCCTAGACATATATATATTAGATTGTTCTAGAATCTATATATATATTATATTCCACCTTCAAAAATTTATAATATACAACATTAAAAGTCTGGAAGGTGGAATATTATATATATATCTAGATTTTAGAACAATCTAATATAATATATATATATATATATATATATATGTATATATATATGTATATATATATGTATATATATATGTATATATATATGTATATATATATGTATATATATATGTCTACCGCTACAGGCTTACAACAGCAAATATTTAATATATATATATCCAGAGAACGAAGTAGAGAACACTAAGTCTATGAGCTTCATATAATATATATTAAAGAAAATTTACAGTAAAGTTACCAGATAAATAGAGACGATTGCTTTCGATGGCGGGCTGCGGCGACTTTCGATCACGGTCGACGGCTTCAATTGACGGCGACAGAAGAGAAAGTAAGTTTAAGAAGATGAAATGAGTTAATGCCTTACTGGGTTTAATTTAGGGTTTTACTAGTCTGCAGTAAAAAATTAAAATTAGGGCTATTAGTCTTTTAAATTCTTCTTTTTATTCATTTTCATATTTAACTTTTTTTTTTGAAATTTTTACCCAATCCGTATTGGATTCTACTTAAAGTCAACGATACGTGTTTTGCCGTATCTGACACACGTATCGTATCCGATACTAAAAAAAAAAATTTGGAGTATCCGTGCAACATAGCAAAAGACATGTTCAACAAAGGGTCAAGACTCCTGAAATTAACATCTAACTTGAGTTTACCTTCGTAGTGGTGGGATGATGTCAGCCCCAAAACGAAGGAGCTTCAATCTTAGGCTTCGAAGTCTCTCCCGATTGAAGGCACTGTAGCAGTAAGAGACTTCTGTGGGACATTCCATATGTTCTCGTTTTCGAACAACGGGGATAAGGAGGGAGTGACAAGTAGGAAATTAATTTTTCATAAACCCAGTGTCTTTTTTCAAATGTGAAATAAGTTCGTTAGGTGTTACCCTACTCCCGAAAAGAATCAGTCTTATTGGATCCATATAACATATATGCAACTTCTGCTTATTTTTTCACCCCATTTTATTCGGGGAGTGAAAGCAGTAGTGATCCGTGTTTTGATCCCAGCTTGTTCATAGAAGCTGTTAAATTCAGTTAAAGTGAACCCTCCTCCCCGATCTGTACGAAGACAGACAAATGGTTCTCCACTTTCTTTTTCAACCAACAACTTATAGTTTTTAAAACAATTGAACACTTATGTCTTTCATATAAAAAATACATTCAAGTTCTTCTACTATAATCATCAATAAAAGTTAGAATGTACATATTCCCACCATTTTCATCAATAAAAGTTAGAATGTAAAATTTTCCATCATTTGAGATGGAATGATTGACCCACATAAGTTAGAATGAACCAGCTGTAGTTTTCTTTGGGCTCTCCATTTCCTTCGTTTTGACATTCGTTTTGACATGTTTGTGTCTATGTTGCTTCCCAACTAGACAGTGTGTACAGTCTTCTTGCAGTATTTTAATGACTGCAAGTCCCTCCACCATTTCATGAGTCTGTTTGGCTTGAATATTTTTGAAGTTGAGGTGACCAAGTCTGCAATGTCATATTTTGGATTCTTCTTCAACCGATGTCTGAAAACAGGTTTCAGAATTGACTCCTTTCTCATTTGGAGAGATCCTGACTGTATTTATTTTGAATAACCTGTTTGTGCTCATCCTTGTGGTCATAAGTAATCTTTTAGTTGTATGGTAAATTTGCATTCATCTTCACAACTCACTACTTTCAACCATCTACCTTAAAATTGTCCCATATTTGTTAAATTGCTTTCCAGCTCGGGAATATAGAATACATCACACTAATAGTCTTGTTCATCCCATCAACTTTCATAGTCACATTATCCTTCCATAGCACTGGCATCTTCATGTCATTTCCCAACTTGATAGAGTGATTACAAATCATATTTATGCGTGTGAAACATTCTAAATTCGCACAAATATGATTGGAGCATCTACATTCCAAGAATAAGTATCTTTTTCTTGACTGTTTTTCGATTCTTTGTCTGTTAAACACAGGTCATTAAAAGCACATCATCTTCCCCGTTCTTGGTATAGTTCGCTTTTCCCTCCCAATTAGGGCATTAATAAGCAAAATGTTTCAGTTTGTGACATATGTAACATTTTATTGCAGCTTTGTCAAATGTTCTTCCTCTACACGGACTGAATACTTTAAGGACTTGATTATCTTCTTACTCATTTTTCTTGAATTTATGCTCGTGCACAACTAGTAAGTTTTGTAGCTCATCAATAGACATTAAACGAGTATCTGATTTGCCACTGAAGTAACCCTAGTAAAGTACTCTTTAATTATTTCCCCTTTCTTTATTTCTAGAATCTCAAACTCTCGCCTTAAGGTATTTAACATAGACCACTTTACCTTATCATTACCTCCAAACTTAGATTTCAGTGATTCCCAAATTATTTTGGAAGTGTTTCTATTGAGAATTTGTTCAAACGTAATTCTGTCAATAGCTAAATAGAGGAAGTGCTTTACCTTACAATCCTTAGTCTTCAATTTGTCTAGCAGTTTTTGTTGTGTCATAGTAAGTGTTGTATCAACTTCCGGTTCTTCGAATACTTTTTCGACAAGAGCCCATAATCCTTTTGCCCTTAACAGGTTCTCCATCAGCTCACTTCAATGATCATAATACTGGCCGTAACCTGGTTATGTTATCTTCGTACATGCCTTTCTCCATTCGGGGTTTTAAGAAATCTGAACTTGAAAAACCCCTTTCTCGCAAGGTTACTATTTCGTGATTCTCTCGCAGAATCTCTCTCTCTCATACCAAATAAAACAAAGTTAATTGAAAATCTAATATTATTTCATAATATGAGATATAAATACCGGGGAAAGTTAAAATTTAACAACTAACTACCCACTTCTTGCATTATTAACACTAACTACCCACTACTTATATTACTAACACTAACAACAATTGAATTAGTAAAAAAACTAATTTATTCTAACTTAATAAAACTGTTGTGAAGTTTCTGGTATGACTACGGATTATATTATTCTTCAATCTTCCAATATTAGAGAAAAAGAAAGAAGCAGGATTCAATACAGTTTTTAATTGCGTGATTTTTGGAATATAGTGAAATACTTTTATAATCTTGGCAATTGTTATTATTGTATTATCTAATTCTAATTGCATAGTGACTAAAATCTCTGTGCTTGGTTTTGGGTGTTATAAAATCATTCATAAAATAACTGAATGGATACCTAAAAATCACACTAGTCTTACATTATTGTCATTGACTAGATTCTTTGACTATTTCCAAACTACATTGAATTTGGAACTTGACTGTCAATGTGATCTGACTGTTTGGCATGAAAATTTGTAAGATATGTTGATTTATATTTTGTTAATAATTTAATTGATATTAATGTTAAAATGTATTGTTACTTGGATCACATTGATAAATTATACTAAAATAATAATATATAGGATTATAATTCTCTTTGAAAACATGATCAAAATGAAGCAATGAGTGGTCAAGAAATGGCTTAACTGAATGCATTCTGGACGATTTTCTGCTAATGAATGTGAAGCTTCTGGAAATTAATTCTATCTAACAAGGATGATTTAGCTCATGGCATGGTACAATGATTCTTTGGCTGCAGGTTCAGAAAGTGACAAATTAAAGATGTCATCGTCCAGCTTGGTTGGACCAAACGACCTGTTAATTGTTGGGCCAGGTGTTTTAGGCCAACTAGTGGCTGAAGAATGGAGAGAGGTAACGATTCTTTGCTGAGCTTAGTGAATACCTTTAGGTGCGTTACATATTCATATTCTGAGTAGTTACGTGAGTTGGTTAATTCATGTGGTTGATCCCAGCAACACCCTGTCTGTCAAATCTTTGGGCAAACATTCACTACTGACCACCATGATGAGTTGATCAAAATTGGGATCAATCCTTCCTTGAAGGGAAAACTATCAGATCGGAAATTCCCATACGTGATATTCTGCGCTCCTCCATCCCGATCTCCTGACTATCCTGATGATCTCAGGTAGTGTTGACATAACTTTTCTGGGAGTAGACTTCAAAATTGTAATGCTAAAATTTAATCCTAGCTAACACCATTATTACATTTATTGAAAATATTGCTTCTTAAAGGATAGATTATTTCCCTCTCTTACCAAGTTTCATATATGATTGGAACATGTAAAAGTTTGTCCTTGACATTTCTTTTGTATCATAAATACAAATTGGCCTCATGAAATATGCATCATGCCTGCTTCCCATCCCTTAAAAATATTAAGATACATTCACTGTAGTGTTTATATAACGATGCATTGCTTATACTAAATCATCTTCAGTCTCATATGGAATATCCACTGTAAAGATGTTATATATTTATGATGTATTCTAAGAGTCGTGAACTCCATAAAAGCAAATAAGCTTTTCAAGTATGTTGTTTCTCAGAAAAAATAAAGGTTATAGTGTGCTTGATGTTCTCCTTTCATGTTCGCACACTGCAATGTCTCTATTTTGTTTGCACGTGATTTTGCAAAGCATTTTGGAAATAATAGACCACAACTGCATTTCATATCTATGTAACTCATGGAACATTCAAAAGAAGTATTATACAATATTTTATTTCTAGGCTCACACTAGAATGGTTTTAACCTTTTTGGCTTAAAAGGAAGTTCTTCCTCGTACACATAAAGGTCCATGGGGATAACATTGTTTATTCACTTGGATTTCCTTTTATCCAAAAACTAGGGAAGCTGCCTCAAGCTGGAACGGCGAAGGCTCTTTCCTGTTCACATCAAGTTCTGCACCATATGATGTCTCTGATAATGGACCTTGTGATGAGGTACTACATCGAGTGTTCTTTAATTTCATATCTGGATGCTCTCTGTAGGAATATCACACAAAATCATGATTGCTCGTCTTTACCACCCCGAGGTCTCATGTTCGATTCCTATTGAAAGCACTTAGATTGAGAAATGCAGAATAACTTTCTTGAATTTTAATACTAAGATTTATTAATCTAGCTCAGAAAGGATTTATACTAACCTGTTCAATGAGTGACTGCTAATTTGTTAATTCATTTTATGGTGTGGTCTGCAGGACAGCCCAGTAGCACCTATTGGAAAGAGCCCTAGGAGTGATGTACTGTTAAAAGCAGAAAAGGTGGTGCTTGAGCATGATGGTTGTGTTCTCAGATTGGCTGGACTTTATATATCCTTTTTCGAGATTCGTGTCAAAGTGAATATTAGGGAAATAGATTCTGTTACATGAATGAATGATTGCCTTAACAGGTAAAACAAAATAGATAGAGGAGCACATCATTATTGGCTGGAGAAAGGGACAGTTGACGTTCGTCCAGATCACATTCTCAATCTGATACATTACGAGGCAAGTAGTACACCATATATCCAAGATCATATGATTTTCTGACATGATGGTTCCCGATCATCTTATGATTTTGTCCTGTTTACTTCTTCTTCTGGTTTAAGGATGCTGCATCCCTCTCTGTGGCAATCTTGAAAAAGAAGCTTAGAGGCCGCATTTTTCTAGGGTGTGATAACCATCCCTTATCCAGGTATACTTAGCAATGGCATAGCTGTTAAATTTTAAGCACATGAAACATTTTAAGTTGCTGTCACCCCATCTTTTCCCTTTGATTTTTAATGAGTAAATTTGAATGAAGGCAAGAGATAATGGACTTGGTTGATAAGAGTGGAAAATTCGAAAAGAAGTTCAACAAATTTACAGGTAAGATCCTCAAAACTCATGAGTAAAACAAGTAGTATATTTTATGGTAATTTGAGAACTTATTGCGTCAATCAATCAATGCTAGCTAGGTAAGACTAGAAGCAATCAAGCATACATAATGAATGGTTTACAAAGTAATATATTGTTGTTGTGTGCAGGCACTAAAGACACATTAGGCAAGAAACTAAGCAACAGTAAAACCCGTAAAGAAATAGGATGGGAGCCAAAGTATCCAAGCTTTGCTAATTTCCTCGGTGTATCTGAATAGTTTATTCATTTTGTCATATTTTTAGTCTTCTTTTCCCTTGTGTTCTCAGAATAACAAGTCTTTCTATAATGAGTTGGTAAAAGGGGTATTGCAATGAAGTCTTCATTTAATTAGTTAATAAGTCCGGTTGGTTCATAGGATTGTCTTTTTCTATTGGACATTCAAATAAAGGCACCTTTGGAGATGTTTTTAAATCAATCAATTTGTAATATAATATATATCATTATGGTACTAATAATAATAGAAGAGGTCAACTGTTTTCTTACCAAATAGATACCACTTCTTTCCTTCCTTCTTCCATTGGGTTGGGTGTTAGATGAAGCCATTTATCTGTTTGAGCCTTATTTTCTTCTTGCACCATCTCAAGGCAAACACAAAGAGAAAATATGGGGACAATGTGCTGTTCATCAGAATCTGATGATGGATTAGACCTCAAGGCAGTCATCGTGATCGTAGTGATGGCGTATATCCTGGTTATGGTATTCATCACACCACCTCCCCAACCCAGAAGAAGGATGGTACTTTTACGTTAATTAGACTGACTTTGTGCTCTCTGAAGATTGATCCCCGCAAAAGAGTTCTCCATTGGTATTGCTAATTTCTTTTCTTTTAAAATCAAACAAATCAGAAGAAAACAGAGTTGTATCCCCAGTTCAATTTGCAGTATAAAGCTTATTTACCTCTTATTGACTTTCACTTATACAAATGATAGAGTCTGTCTTTCTTTGTGTGTCCTCCCAGTTTTGGGTAGTTCACTCTCATATGTTTTTGTTTATACTTTTCTCTTCACAATTCAAGCTGTTTACTAAGGTTATGAAATTGTCACGCTATCGGGTTGATAAGAGGTTAGTTTGATCATAACAGACGTTGTCTATATTCATCAAGGCAGCGCCACTTATACAAAGAGAAAAGAATCAACAAATGAGTTGGGTGATGCTTCACTTTTGTGTGTATGTCACTTCATTAGTGAAATTCATGTCTGTTTTGGTAAGATCGAACTAACTTTAATAAGAAGTTATAAAGTGAATGTTAAATAACTAAAAATTCTCATTTTTTAGATTAAAGCGAACACGTATACAAAGAGAAAAGAATCAACAAATAAGTTGGGTGATGCTTCACTTTTGTTTGTGTGTATGTGTCACTTCATTAGGTCATGTAATTAGTGAAATATACTAGTGAATGTTCTGGTAGTGAATGTTCTGGTAGATACTAGGATCGAACTAAAGTTATAAAGTGAATGTTAAATAACGTAAAAACTCTCATTTTTTAAATTAAAGCGAACACGTGTAACATTAATTCTTTAAACTATATCCTCCTAACTTTTCTTTTGGAGGACTTCTCAATCTCTTTTTAAATCATCCATCACATTAGGAGGAGGGAAATTGATTTCAAGTTGTCTCCAATGTTGTTGCTAGTCTATATCTCCCCTCTTTTCCGATGGAAAATCCTCTATTTTGGGATTTTTTATAAACGAAAGCAATCAATCACTTTAACCTCTTCCTAGAGATCTCAAATACCCCAAAAGAATCCAACAGCTTCCCTAGTATCAAATTACCTTGTTGCTTTGCAATATTTGCTTTGTTTACTTGATTTCATCTATGTAGAGAATGAGAGTATGACACTTAAGCATTTGCATAATATAATAATAAGATTCAATCATCCAATGAACTATCATATAGTGATCATAGTTCATATTCCTGGAGTTTGTAATTTAATTTTTATCCAAGTAAATTTACACTTTGTCTATAATAATAACAATGTGTATGGATTATAGGTTATCAATTATCAACCACTCATTTGGATTCCACTTTCGATAGCATCTTCCCCTCCTTCACTCCCTCTCTCTTTTTCTGCCTCCAGAAATCTTCAATTTTCATGGGATGTTTCTATTATAATAATCCATGCCCAGTTTGGAACCAAGATTGATCACTGAAGAAGAAGAAGAAGACAAGAAATGTATATTGGTGCTCTCGCCAATGGCTTCATCATCCACACACCAAAGGTTCGGATTCATAGACCTAATAATAACCTTCTCCATTCCAATTTCATCAATCAAATGCAGATGAAATCAAACCCATATGCTCTTCCTACCAAACAAAGAATCAAACCCTTCTTCTTCTATGCTTCTGCTACACCTTCTTCACTCGAAACTTCTAAACCATCATTCCGATCCAAGAACCCAAAAGACATTAACATTCTGATTGTGGGTTCAACTGGGTACATTGGTAATTTCGTTGTGAAAGAATTAGTCAAGAGAGGATTTAACGTTATCGCAGTCGCTAGAGAAAAGAGTGGAATTAGAGGAAAATTTAGCAAAGAAGATGCATTGCAGCAGTTAAATGGAGCTAAAGTGACCTTTTCAGATGTAACCCAATTGGATTCTTTGGAGAAAACCTTAAACGATTTAGGTGTTTCAATCGATGTAGTCGTTTCTTGTCTCGCCAGCCGCAACGGTGGCGTTAAGGATTCATGGCTAATCGATTATGAGGCGACTAAGAACAGCCTTATTGCAGGTAGAAATCATGGCGCTTCACATTTTGTTCTTTTATCTGCAATTTGTGTACAAAAACCCCTTCTTGAATTCCAACGTGCGAAACTGAAATTCGAAGCTGAATTGATTGATTCGGGTTTGACTTACAGTATTGTGAGACCAACTGCGTTTTTTAAAAGTTTAGGTGGGCAAGTAGAATTAGTGAAAACTGGAAAACCTTATGTAATGTTCGGTGATGGAAAATTGTGTGCTTGTAAACCGATAAGTGAACCTGATCTCGCTTCATTCATAGCAGATTGTGTTATGGGTGAAGATAAGATTAATCAAGTTTTGCCAATTGGTGGACCGGGAAAGGCATTGACTCCATTAGAACAAGGAGAAATGTTGTTTAGTCTAGTTGGAAAAGAACCCAAATTCATAAAAGTTCCAATACAGATAATGGATTTCGCGATTGGTGTTCTTGATTTTCTGGTAAAGATATTCCCTTCGTTGGAAGATGCTGCTGAGTTTGGAAAGATTGGAAGGTATTACGCTGCTGAAAGTATGCTGATTTTAGATCCTGAAACCGGTGAATACAACGATGAGAAAACGCCTAGCTATGGAAATGATACATTGGAAGAATTCTTTCAAAGGGTACTCAGAGAAGGAATGGCAGGTCAAGAACTCGGAGAGCAGACCATATTCTAATCTTTTAGAATTAAAGATTTGATTTTTGTTATAGATAATTGTTGTTTTCCTCTGAAACTGGAGTAAGTAAGTAAGTAAATTGATTCATCTTCTTATAAATATCACACAATGCACAAAAGAAAATAAATATGAACATTCACTTCTTCACACAGAGAATTGAGAGAATAGATGCAATGGGTTTTTGTACAAAGAGATAGATGAGAACCGAGTTTGTTCTATTTGGGGACCTTCTTCGAGATGGAATAGAGAGAAAGGAGAACAAGAATTGTGAGAATGACAGAAGCGAAAAGAGAAATGGAAATGGCGACCGCGATGTGTTTGCAGAAAGTGGTGAATGGATCGCACACTTGTGTCCATCCGGTATGGGAGTTTCCTTTCCAGCCGATGTATCCCACCGCCCCTGCACTTCCTGTTGCGGCTGCGACAGCTCCCAGCAGCAGCTGCCGTGGCAAAGAAAAATAATTGGTTTATTTGAAAATGGTGTCGAATTTTGAACAATGAGTTAATGTGTAATTAGTACTTACCACATCAAAGATAACTAGATGAGGAATGATTAGTTTGGTTGATGAGGAGGGCTTTAATATGGCAATAGTTGTTCCAATTGTTGATATTATGCTGTATAACCCCGCCAATGATAGTGCTGTCACAAAGTATCTGATCAAAATACCAAAATTATGGTCATTATTTGATAACTAATTTAATTTAAAATGTATTATTCATTAACAAATTAAGAGTTTATTCACAATTATTAGAGATTGATTACAAATTTTATTTTTTAAAATATAAAATATTTTAATATTTTAATTAATAATTTTGAATTATTTAATTAAAAAAAATATTTTTTTCGTCTTTATTCATTTGAAATATTGATTAAAATTTTTATTTATTTTAATATTTTATGATGTAATTAAAAAATTACTTTATGAAATGAAATTTGATATGTGATTAATAGGAGGTATAAATTTTATTTTGATAAAAATATTTAAAATGTATTAATATGATAGGGTGAGATGATGTTTAATTAATTTGAATTATTTAAATAATTTAAATCAAACAAAAAATTTATTTAGATAGTGAGTTTTTAAAAATAATTTATTGATTTTGAAAAAATTAGATATTTTTGATAAAAATATTTAAAGAGTGTTAATATATAAAAATTATTATTTTTTTAAATAAAAATATTTTAATATTTTAGTTATAAAAAAAAATATAAGTTAAACTATGTTAAATTAGATTATAATTATTTTAAAAATCTCAAATAGACAAAAGGTGATAGTATAATATTATTTTTAGTATAAGGGTGAGAATCCATTATATGTCCCCACATCACATGACAGCTAATTATTGTGTTAGAGATGTCTATTTCTTTATACTAAATTAAATCATAAAATTAAATATTCAATTATATTTTTTCAAGTTAATTACGTGTTGCCCGTAAAAATTTAATTAAAAAATAATAATAGTTAAAATTATGAATATTAATTTATCACACTTTCTCTTCCTTAGTAATGAATAGAAATTTATGGTGCCATGGCCCATAATTAGCTAGATTAATCAACAAACTTGTGCGTTCAATTTTTTTAACCACTTTTATTTATATATATTAATCTTAATTATTTGTAAGTCTCATCATTTTTCTAAAAACACACCATAAATATATATATATATATATATATATATATATATATATATATATATATATATATATATATATATATATATATATAAAAGTATATAGCTGAAAATGAAGGGATCAATAGTTTAATTTTAAATAAATACCATAGTTGTTAAACTAATCAGTAAATTACTAAACATATCAATAATATATTTAACATAAAATTTGGTTTAAATAAAATTATTTAAAAAAAAAAACTTGTTTAATTTGATTATATATGTAATTTTTACTTTATTTCATGCATAGATTTTTTTTGCACTAGAATTGTAAAAAATATTTTATATTCTCATAAAACAGTTAAAATAAAAAATTACTTATAAGACGTATTTATATATTTATAGATCTAAAATTGATTAAAGAAGCTATTTGATATAGTTTTTTTTTTAAAGATTTTATTAGGATTTTACTCATTTTTTTATAAATCTCTATATCACATAATTATAGTATTAATCATCAAATTACTTTTTTTATTAATTAAAATACTAAAATATCCTTACATTATCTTTAAAAAAAATTAAATTT
The DNA here is from genome assembly GCF_907164915.1 of Impatiens glandulifera. NCBI lineage: Eukaryota > Viridiplantae > Streptophyta > Magnoliopsida > Ericales > Balsaminaceae > Impatiens > Impatiens glandulifera. Next base: position 13,155,417 of record NC_061862.1, on the reverse strand, counting down.
AAATAAAAAGAATCATTCTAGTATTACCAAATTAAAAAACCAAAATAATCTAATTTTTTTAGACAAAGATCCTATAAAATAATATGAAAAAGCCCTAATTAAATTATAAAAGTTTACTTACAAAGATATTAAAATATATTATTTATATATTAAATTAATTTTAAAAATAAGTTGGTATATATATATATATATATATATATATTTGAATATAAATATAAATTCATATTTTTATACACTTTTAAAATTGTATAATTTGATGATTTGTTTTTGTTCTCCAATAATATATATGATTGGAGAAACTTGATGATGAGTTCAATTAATTAATTAAATGAATAAGTAAAGAGAGATGAACCGGAACTGACATGAGAGCCGGGGAATTCTGAAACTTGGCGGTCTGAAGTAGTTTTGGAAAAGGAGGAACCGGTGCAGAAACAAGTGCCGTCTGGTTGCTGGTGACTATAACCACCACTGCAGCAACTGATGAAGCAAAAAGCAAAACCCTAAGGATCACATCCCCCATCAAAAAGTAGTCCGCCGGAGGAGCCTCCGGAGACTTCACTTCTGGAGGCGGCGCCGCCTCCTCCGACGATACTACCGGTGGTGCATCTGATGATAGTGGCTCAGCCACTTTCTCTACTGGCTCCGCCGCCGCCTTTTCTTCTATAGATGCCATAATATATATGTGGATGTTTATTTAATTAATTTCTTATATATATGTATGTATGTGATCTATATATGATCAACTCAAATGTTAAGCTATACATGTATATATAGAGAAAAAATTGTATATTGGGTATTAATTATTATTTAAAAAATAAGAAATTAAACAAAAAAAAAAAAGAAAAAAAAAGGTGGATATCTATCGTGGGTTCGAATCCGTCGGATAACAAGTTTTGTTCAACTGATTAATTAATTAAGTGTATTTACGGGTTATATACTTAATCTGCAAGAATTAGTTAATTAGGAGCGGAATTCAACATTGTAAAAAAAATATCGAACAAATAATATTATACAGTTGTTTATCTTAATATATAAAATTGTAGAAATAGTTATTATAATTAACATATATATTCATATTTTAAAAAGAAATTAACACTAATAGTATATATAACTATATTTTAAAAAAGAAGTTTGAAAAACATTTACTAACTAAAAAGAAAATATTAATCTTCATTATTTAAAGCGTTTTCATTATCAGAATAAAATATTAAATATTTAAAGTGATAAAAATATTTATATAATAAAATATATTTCAAAATTACATCTTATTTTTAATTTTTACCTTTTAAATTTAAACGTTTCAAAATTTTATTTTATTTAATAAAGAAGAGTTAATCTCGTTTAAACTCAAAGCACTTTCAGATAAAACGTTTTTAATTTTTTTTGGTAAATTAACAAAAACGGGTGCACCTTATGGACTATGGTAAGATGACTCAATGATTTGAAAAACTATGTTTATAATATATTATAAAAAAATTAATACAAAATTTTAAAATTATATAATGCAACGGTTTATCAATTTTTATTAACTTTAAATTATAAAATTATATTAGATTCGTTGATTAGAATATTGTATTACTCATCTATTCTAATAAAACGGGTCATTCGGAGCTAAAGTTATTTGAGAAAATTTTATTTATATATAGATATTATACTGTCAGAATATATATATTTTTTAATTTACAATTTTGACACGTTACCCCTTAATATTTGATCAATTAGTTATTAATGTTAGTTGAATTTTCAATTTTGGATTTAGTGTTGAGATGAATAATTAGATTAGAATATAACATAATAAAATAAAATAAATACAAATCATAGTTAGTCCGTTCTCCACTCTAATGCATGTATAGTTAATTATTAATTGATGTCTTAGCTATATATAATAATCATTATGATTTATGATCCACGTGTGCAAGTTGCAATAATTAATTATTATTAAATTATATGAATTAGATATATTGGCTACTTGATTCCAAATTAACCATAAATTCTTAATTAGTTGAACAACTGTGTGCATTTAATTAACTTTTTTTATTTCTTTGAAAATGAAACACACTTTTTCACAATTTGCATTTAATTTTAACTATGTAGATTTTATTAAACTAATAATAAATTATCCACTTAAAATCATTATTGTTTTATAAAACTCCCAAAGAAATGGACAAAAACTTAACATATATAATGTGGATAACTCAGAAGATCTAGAGAGACAGATATTGTTTTGATGGATGTTATTTTCAAATTCTTTTTCTTATAAAGTGCAACTAGAATAATTTTGATATATATATATATATATATATATATAAAATAATATTAGAAAAGTGAAATCTTCTCAACTAAGACACCTATTCCCAAATAAAATATCATGGTGGAAAAAGGACTTCCAAATCAAAATAAAATAATAAATAACAGGCAGATGTTAATATTATTTTCTTTTCATTATTAATACTGCAAAATTTAAAGGGTGACAATTCAGATCGGGTTTGGTAGATGGATTGAGCGATAATTATATTTGAACTTGATCTGTGTATTGATTTATGTTAAAATCAATATAATCTATTTATTTGTAAATTACGTGAAATTGATTTGATTGACCTGACTCAGCTTAAATCAAATTCGATTTTTAATTCAGTGTAATTAATATCACATTTTTATTTGCAATTAAAATGATATAAGTAAAAAAAATAATTATGTTAAACATGTTGTCAGATCTTCTTTGAATCATTTCAGAGCAATTCAATTTTTACTTATTTATTAATTTAAACGAGTACCCGAACATTAAATACATTTAAATACATTGCTTTATCTTCTTTATTTTTTATTTTTTTTTATGTTTGTTCAGATCGGGTCAGAAATTAGTAAATTGGATGTAATTTGAATTATATTTTATTCAAATAAATACAGTTGGAAAGATCTTTTGAGTTTCATACTTTATTAAAGGCACATATACAAGTTAATTAAGTTTCGATTTTTATAATCATTTTAAATATGATTATGGTCTCATAAGATCCTAAGGAAACAATACAATTTCGATGGTTGGTGTGACAAAAGGGGTTCATTTATAATACTATATATATATATATCATAATGATTGTGTGTTTGGTGGGACTTATTTCTTGGGATGATACCCACCAACCTAACGCCCAATTTAATATTAATCATCCTATGAGAAAATTCATCAATATTATCATTATCAATATAATCTTCTAAACCTTCCAATTTTTTAAAAATTAATAATATATTAAAAATAGAATTTGTTTAAGCAAAACGAAACAAAGAAGGACATAAATACTAGTGATACACCAAAGGAAAAAAAAATATAAGACCACAAGCCACATGGTAAAAAAAAATTAAAATTAATATACACGAAAAATTTAAAGAATTTAAAGAAGGGAGATAAATTCTCAAATTGACTAAACGAGATTTTTAGAACGAATTTCATATAGTGTCATAATAAATGCATTATGAATTATATGCATCGATCGAATGACAAACTAAAAGTAACTGCCACTAAACTTTCTATTACCCAACTCCACCACGCTAATCTTTTTCATTAGTCCTATATAATCAAGTACCACTAAACAATGATCAAATCATCCACTTAAAGGTAATTAAGGAATATATAACACTAGTAATCCCAATTATCTAATTATATTTCTGATGATCAATCCTTCAATCTTCTTCTTCTTTCTTGTGATTCGTCCATGTAAGACATCACCATCATTAACAGCTAATATTTCATTACAAAAAAGTTGAATTAGAGAAATATTAATTGCTCAAGAATCAAAATCTATACGGAAATTTCATAATAAAATAATTTATTGAAAATGACTTCAAATAATTTGCTCAATCCTATCCTATACATAAATAAATATACACGTCACATAGAAAAAGATATATCTAAAAGCTTATCATTTTGTAAATTATTTATTTGTGAATGAGTTTGATATACTAATGTTTAATTAGATATCATTTTGTCTTGCTAATTTGATTTATTTTTTAGTTTTTCAATTATAACACTTTATTTGATATAAAATAGTTATAAATTTGAGGGAATTGGGTGAGTATATATATATTACTTTTAATTAATTATAAATACGAAAAAAAATTAAAAGCATAATGCTAACAGGGAATAAACTATTTTGACATGAACTAAAGGGTTTCACACAACCATTTAATCTATTTGTGTTGTTCCTCCAACTTTAATGCTAACCAACCATTAACCAACCAAGATTATACAATTAATTGCTAGAAGGAGAATTAATAAAAATTCCCTAACCATTATTGAAGGTTCAAATACATTCTTCAAATTGCTAAATGTACCAATTTTCTAAAAAAAAAAACATAAGTAGACGTTGAGGGTTGGCCGTCAGACCATTTTAATGGATAAATCTGAAATTCACTCGTCTAAATTTGAAATACTAATTTAAATTAGTTAGTTGGCATTTGATTATTTCGAATTAAATTAAATTTGGATTGAAAAATATTTTTTTTAGTTTTTGTTTTACTAGATTGTATTTCACCCAAAATTGATTATTTTTTTCTATTTTTATCGTATTAGTTAGCCCAAATTGTTAATATAAAATAGAGATAAAAAGAGTGAGACAAATGAAGATATATTAGTTGTTCTTGATGAAATAGTATTGGTTAGATATTTATACAATAAGAGCTAACGTTGTTCAAGAATAATAAATATGATGATTAGATAACCAATAAAATGTTTGAGTAACGGAGATAATAAATGTTACGTGAACTCTTCAACTTCTATAAAGAAATATGTTGGTTTAAGATTATCTCCAAGCGAAATAGGGTGACACACCTTAAGTTTGTCACGTATAAGAGCAAATATGTTAGAAAATTTTCCTTTAGTAAGAATGTTAACAATCTGATCACGAATAGAGATGTATTGATTGGCTAGAGCTTGTCGAGCGACTCGTTCACAAACAAAGTGGAAGTCGATTTCAATGTGTTAAGTTCGGCCATGGAATGCCGAATTGACAAACAAGAATGTAGCCCCAATGTTGTCACACCATGGAGTCGAAGCCTTAGATATTGAAAGTCGAATTGCCAAGAAGAGATTGTAACCCACCAAGTTCAGCGGGCATGAGCTAGAGCCCAAAATTCAGACGTAATGCTATAGCGAGAGATAACAACTTACTTTTTGGAGTTTCAAGATATTAAGTTATGAGACTAAGTACTTAGTAGTAGTCACGAACGAATCTATGTAGGGGCACGGGTGGGCTGAAGCCCACCCCGAATTTTTTTTTTAAAAATTTAATATAATTCATTGTTTTTTTATTTAATTATTAAAAAAATGGTAAAATTATTTTTATATACTTGTTTTTTTTCAAAATTTTCTCGTTATTATTTTAAGCCCACCCTAATTTTTTTTCAAGCCCACCCCAATTCGAAATCCTAGGTCCGTCCCTAGTAGTAGTGGATCATCGGTCATCAGGACAACTGGCCCAATCAACATCTATATATAGACAGTGAGAGAGAGATGTGATGATGGATGGATCAAGAGCCCATGATATGGGGTATTCCGAAAGTACCTTAAAATTCGTTTAACTATTCCATAATGACTAGCGGTAGGGGAATGCATAAATTGAAATATCCGATTAACAACAAAGACAAGTTCAGGATGAGTAAGAGTAATGTATTGTATGGTTTTAACAATGCTTTGATATATAAATGGATCAACAAGAGGGTCGCCATCATGCATAGAGAGAGAACCCAACATCAATCAGAGTAAGAAAGGTTTTGCATTAACAATGTCAGCACATTTTAAGATATTTGAGATATAGTTGTTATGGATAAAATATAAGTCAATAGATGTTCGAGTGACCTCGATCCCAAGAAAGTAGTGAATAACTCTCATATCTCGAATGAGGCACATGTTTTGTATTTGAATTATAAAGGAGATATGAGATTGAGAGTTACTTGTAAGGATGATGTCGTTCATATAGACAAGTAAGTAGACACATATATCACCATTATGATAGAGGATTAAGGATGTGTCTCACTTGGATACAACAAATTCAATAGAAGATAAGGCATTATAGAGAGTGGAGTGCCACATACATGGAGCTTGCTTGAGTCCATATATGACTTTCTTACAATGACACACATATTTTATAATTTTGAATGAGTGAAACTGGGGTTGAACCATAAATACTTCTTCAAGGTATGTACCATGGAGGAATGTATTGTTGACATCAAGTTGGTGAAAAGGTCATTGGCGGGTAACAACTAATGAGAAAATTATCAAGATGGTCGTTAGTTTGATAACAAGACTAAAAGTCTCTTCGTATATAGTCAATATCAGACTATTGCTGAAAACATTTCGCAACTAGTCGTGTTTTGTTGCGTTCAATGTTCCATCAACTTTGCGTTTGAGTTTGAAGACCCATTTGCATTCAACAACATTTTGGGTAAAAGTGTGAGAAATAAGATCTCATGTATGATTATGTAGTATAACATTATATTGTGATGTCATAGTAGTTCTCTGTGTTTGATTTTTCATGGTTTAAGAGGCACATGTTAGTTCAGGCTAAGGTCGGTCCTGAGGTAAAGCAACCTATGCAGTTGCATAGGGCTCCCACCTTTATAGATCCCCATTTTTAATATTGAATAGTATTTTATTATTAATCTTATTTTTTCTCATTTAATATTAAAATTTATATATATTTTTTTTTACTATTTTAGGGGCCCAAAATTTAAATTTGCATTGGCCCCAAATTCTCAGGGTCGGCCCTGGTTCAGGCACGGGTGTTGAGGTGGGTTTGGCGGAAGGTGGGAATGTACGATTGGTGATAGGATGTATGGAACAAGCAGGCCGACCTAGGGTAAGGCAGCATAGGGTCCCACCTTTATAGGGCCCCCATTTTTTAATATTTAATAATATTATTAATTATATATTATATTATTAGTCTCATTTTTTCCATTTTTTCTCTTTTCATATAATATATATATATATAACTTTTTTTATCTCCTTTATAATCTTTTCTTTCCGTTTTATAATATATTAACCATTTATATCTTATTTTATATTATTAAAATTTAAAAAGAGAAATGATTGAGGAAGAGAATTTGGGAGAGAGAATTTGAAAGAGAATGACGTGGCGTAATGTGATTCGTTGAAAAAATAACAAATTTTCTCCCTCTCCTCATTCTTTATCTTTTTCCAACCAGTGAAGTGGTGACACGTCATTCCCCCATTATCTCTCTATCACTCTCCATTTAAAAAAATAAATAAAATTATTTACTATTTTAGGGGCGACAAAATTTAAATGAAAAATGAGAGGAGGAATACTAGTTGTATTTGTAGAGATGGAGAGTGGAGGATTGTAGAAGGTGGTTAAAAAGATATAATATTATTTGGAGATGACATGCATGGAACGCGAACCCATGTTACAACTTTGGTGATAACATCATCAGCTGGCTTGAAGTTATGCCAGGATATGAAAATTTCTAAAAGGAATAGAGATTCATAATAATTTATTTTTGCTAGTATTTTTCATAAAGATACTATGCTCTCATAGAATATTGCTTCTACGTCGTTGATCTGTCTAATACACCGTGGAGTTACGTAGGAAACTTTGAATTCATGAAATTATGCTTCCTTCCATAAAATCAATAGTTTAGGTCTTTCATTTTCTTTTATGAGAAGTAAGTATGATTGTGAGTGAGTAATTGGGGGAATGAGGTATCTCAGTTATTGTTTCACTAGTTGGATGAGTAGGAGTTTGAGAGAAAAAGGTAGGAAGTAAAATGGATGTGGGTAATGATGGTAGAGGGGTGTGAGGTTAGAGGTTATGAAGAAAGAAAATGATGTTTCATCAAGAACAAAATGATAAGAAATACAAAGACAACTAATGAGGATATACAAACAACGATAACATTTATGAGAGGGACTATAACCAATAAATGTGCAACAAATAGATCTGAAGTCTATTTTATGTTAGTTGTAAGGACGAGTGAGAGGGTAACAAGCACATCCAAAAGTTCTTAAAGTAGCATAATCAAGAGATTGTCCAAAAAGAAACTTTGGAGCGTTGGTCAAGAATCGACATAGGAAGCCGATTGATCAGATAAGTTGCAGTAACTAGTAAGGAATGCATTATACCAATGCTCTTGTTGCACGGAGGCATTAATAAGTAAGACATGACCATTTTATGTGATGTGTCGGATCATCTGTTTGACAACACCATTTTGTTCACTCGTATGCGGCCATGATAGTCGATGTTGAATACCATTACTATGAGTTAGGACAACATGACTGTAAAATTCACCTCCCCAATTAGTTTGAATCTATTTAATTTTCATGTTAAATTGGTTTTCAACCATTGCTTTGAACTTAGTAATGTGAGAATGACATCGAATTTTCTATAAATATGATACAACCAAACATATATGTCACGCCTCGAACCGAGTCATGAGGCGTGCACAGTCGCCGCATGTCCTCCTAAAAACATTTAAAAGCAACATGTAAGGCTAACAATTTTCTTTACTAACTTTCTTAAACAAAACATCATCCATCTTTCATTAACCAAAAATCCTTTTAGCTACAATATGTTCTTGCCACTTCATGAAAAGTCCAAAAATACAAGGTGACAATGCTACCATCTTAAGGTTACAAAATACATCATTTCAACTCTCCCTTAATATATTATTCTAAGGAGAGGACTAACTTCCTTACCCAAAATGAGCTCGATAACTAAGGTCTTCAATGTCCAGTAACTTCTAATCCTTAAATTTTATCCTTCTCTGAAAAGGGGACCCATTAAAATGGGTGAGCTAAACTTGCACAGTAAGAAAATCATAACCTCATTACAGCTGGATCAAGAGACATTTAACTAAGTATAAAAAGATTAACCTTTATTCAAAATATAATACGTACTTTTAAAAACCAATATACTTTCTCTTTTATATAACTCTGGGATAGTGATAATGATTACATTATTGTGACAACTCATTACCATCAATCAAGACTTTAATGTCCTGCGTTGACTCATTAACCATCAATGAGGATTTGGGAGTCCTACATTGACTCATTAGCCATCAATTAAGATTTGGGGGTCCTGTATTGACTCATTAACCATCAACCAGACGTGACTGTCACGCGCTGACTCATTAGTGGTATAAGCACTCGAGGCATTAAGTGTTAAGGAACCAGACAATCTTACTCCACAAAATCTGCAAGTCAAAGATGCAATCAAGTCACAATATATTCCTCCATAATCTTAGTGATTGCACAGCTAATTGTTACCCATATTTAGACTCCACAAAATCTGCAAGTCAAAGATGCAATCAAGCCACAATATATTCCTCCATAATCTTAGTGATTGCACAGCTAATTCTTACCCATATTTAGACTTTACAAATAATAAATTGTAATATAAATAACATGTACATTTCTCATTCATATATACAATTATTCCTTTTCAATCATACATCTTCTATACATGGTATCAGAAGTCTAGATCCTACAATGTCATCAAACGCCTTCTCCGTCCCAAACCCTACCGACTCCCGACCCCAATACTCTAAAGACAACAACCAACAGTCCTCACCACACTACCCCAACCCCTCCTCCTCATCCAACACCAAATCACCTGATGTCTGCCAATATTGCGGCTACACTGGTCACACCATCTCCGTCTGTCGCCACTTCTCTCGCGCCCATCCTAACTTTACACTAAAACCCTTTGTACGTCAATCTCGCTACACTCGTCCTCAAGCCAACACTGCCTATTCATCTCACGCCCCTCCATGTGACTGGATTATAGATAGCGATGCTACTCACCATGTCACACATGATCTCGATAATCTATCCCTTCACACTCCTTATACAGGCAACGATGATGTTATCATCGGTGATGGCTCATCTCTTCCAATCTCTCACACAGGTTCATTCACTATCACCTCTCAAAACAAATCTTTACTCTTTCAAAATGTTCTTTATGTCCCAAAAATTGCACAAAACATTATTTCTGTCTCCAAGTTTTGCCTTGATAATAATGCACAAATTGAGTTTACCTGTGACACCCCTCACTCCTAATCTACTCAGACCGAGTGAGGGACGTGCTTTGAGACCGTGCAAACTTAAGCGGAAAAACAGAAACGTTGCGGAAGCGTTTTGTTAAGTATAAAAGTGGTGCTACAAAATTCCGATTTATAAAAACAAGACAAGGTCCTTTGCTTATAAAATACAGACTTTAAATAAAAGACCCAACAAAGGGCTCGGTCTTCTGCCTTGGTCCCTCCTTTCACACACATCCCCGCACCTTGCCCCACTCCAAGCCTCCCTTCACTTGTCAAATAAAGTCTAAAGCTGTGTACCTACACCACACAAGCATAGTGAGTCTAAAGACCCAGCAAGTTATAAAACAGATTGTAGAAAAGACATTTTAAAAGCTTCTTTGGATCTACTTGCTGGTTTGTAAAGTAAAGCATCACTTGTGAAAATACAGTAAGATCTTGAGCACATAGTTGGCCCTTTACAATTCAGAGCTGATCCTGAAAGTTAGGAATCCTCTTGAGCACATAGTTGGAAGGGCACTCTTCGGAGTCTATCCCTAAAGTCCACAACCTTAATAGACACTTGTCTGTGTGGGTAGGATCTTCTAGAGCTCATACCAGAAGTCCAGTCCCAATAGAACCCCAGCACATATTTTGGAATCAGACTACCAGAGCTCATCCTGAGTAGCCCTCCTCCCATTCCGTCAATACTCATACATCCTTGTTCACAATGATTCCATAAAATGTTTCATACTTTGGAAAACAGATCCTTGTTTAGAAAACAGACCCTTGTTTATAAATAGACCCTTGTTTGTAAAACATATCCTTCTTTTAGAAAACAGACCCTTGTTTATAAAACAGATCAGCCTTTGGAAAACAGAATATCTTTTTGAAACAGATCATACTTGGTTCATATTTAAAGATATGAATATGCAAGGAAAACATGCTATAAAAACAGTATGCATAATTTATAGAATATACATGAGTTATATAAGCCTGTGTGGGTTTCTAAAGAGTGAAACAGAAAGGTTTTCTTGCCTTATACTTTGAAGATGCTAAGGTTTGATCTAGCTTGAAGAGTGGCTGTTCTTCAAGGGCTTCTAGAGGACGTCTAATGATTCTTAGTGAAGAGGAAAGATGAATTGATATTATTTAATCAATCCATGGTGACATATATATATATAAAGACTAAGGTCGGTTAATGAAGCATGAGGTGGATACTTAATTATTAAGGGGGCTGGTCATAGACTTGTCAAAGCATGGGGAGCATAATTTACTAATGTAGAGGGCTTGTCACCTGCTGGTCATAAGCATGGAAAGGATAAATAGGTTGGTCACCAGCTTGTCACCTGCTGGTCCTAAGCATGGGTATAATAAAAAGGTGATGATGGGGCTGGTCACCTACTTGTCATAGCATGGGTTTAATAAAAAGGGTTGGTCACCTACTTGTCATAGCATGGGATGGATGAAACATGAGGTGGATTATACTTAACACTTAAGATAATAAAGCATGGGCATATCATAGCATGTGGTGGCTAAGCATGAGGTGTACTTTAAGCATGAGGTGTATTTAAGCAAGAGGTGGCTAAGCATGAGGTGGCTAAGCATGAGGTGTATTTTAAGCATGAGGTGTACTTTAAGCATGAGGTGTACTTAAGCATGAGGTGTAATTAAGCATGAGGTGTACTTAAGCATGAGGTGTATTTAAGCAAGAGGTGTACTTAAGCATGAGGTGTACTTAAGCATGAGGTGTACTTAAGCATGAGGTGTACATAGCAGGAGGTGTATTTAAGCATGAGGTGTATTTAAGCATGAGGTGTACTTAAGCATGAGGTGTACTTAAGCATGAGGTGTACTTAAGCATGAGGTGTATTTAAGCATGAGGTGTATTTAAGCATGAGGTGTTCTTAAGCATGAGGTGGCAAAGCATGAGGTGGCAAAGCAAATCAAGGGTATAAGTCTCGGTCGGATCTCCCTCGGTCAGACCCTATCGGTCGGACCCTCTCGGTCGGACCCTATGGGTCGTGACATAGATTTCCCTCGGTCATCTCGGTCCTATCACATATACTCACGGTCCTAACACATATATTCACGGTCATAACACATATATATCGTTCCTAAAACATATATACTCTGTCCTAACACATATATCTCGACCCTGACCCATATTTCTTGGCCCTGACACATAATTCTCGGCCCTAACACATAACTCTCAGCCCTAACACATATTTCCTCGGCCCAAACTCATAAATCATCGATATTAACATATAAATAATCAGTACTAAGTCTCTGATTTGCTTCGATCCTAATTTCCAATCACATGGTTGCTTGGTCTTGGCCAGGACCGAAGGCTTTCGGTCAAATATGAATTTTAGGGTGTTACAACTCTACCCCACTTAAAAGAATTTCGCCCTCGAAATTAAACTTATTTAGCACTATTGATGCAGTTTTAATGAAAACAGTTTCATGGTTAACTTTATTTAAAACAATTTACCAACCTGAAGGTGAGCTCTTGGAGGTGCAATTGCAGGAGCATGTGTGAAAGTACTAAGGATCTGGACCATTGCTCTGATACCAACTGTGACACCCCTCACTCCTAATCTACTCAGACCGAGTGAGGGACGTGCTTTGAGACCGTGCAAACATAAGCGGAAAAACAGAAACGTTGCGGAAGCGTTTTGTTAAGTATAAAAGTGGTGCTACAAAATTCTGGTTTTATAAAAACAAGACAAGGTCCTTTGCTTATAAAATACAGACTTTAAATAAAAGACCCAACAAAAGACTTGGTCTTCTGCCTTGGTCCCTCCTTTCACACACATCCCCGCACCTTGCCCCACTCCAAGCCTCCCTTCACTTGTCAAATAAAGTCTAAAGCTGTGTACCTACACCACACAAGCATAGTGAGTCTAAAGACCCAGCAAGTTATAAAACAGATTGTAGAAAAGACATTTTAAAAGCTTCTTTGGATCTACTTGCTGGTTTGTAAAGTAAAGCATCACTTGTGAAAATACAGTAAGATCTTGAGCACATAGTTGGCCCTTTACAATTCAGAGCTGATCCTGAAAGTTAGGAATCCTCTTGAGCACATAGTTGGAAGGGCACTCTTCGGAGTCTATCCCTAAAGTCCACAACCTTAATAGACACTTGTCTGTGTGGGTAGGATCTTCTAGAGCTCATACCAGAAGTCCAGTCCCAATAGAACCCCAGCACATATTTTGGAATCAGACTACCAGAGCTCATCCTGAGTAGCCCTCCTCCCATTCCGTCAATACTCATACATCCTTGTTCACAATGATTCCATAAAATGTTTCATACTTTGGAAAACAGATCCTTGTTTAGAAAACAGACCCTTGTTTATAAATAGACCCTTGTTTGTAAAACATATCCTTCTTTTAGAAAACAGACCCTTGTTTATAAAACAGATCAGCCTTTGGAAAACAGAATATCTTTTTGAAACAGATCATACTTGGTTCATATTTAAAGATATGAATATGCAAGGAAAACATGCTATAAAAACAGTATGCATAATTTATAGAATATACATGAGTTATATAAACAAGTGTGGGTTTCTAAAGAGTGAAACAGAAAGGTTTTCTTGCCTTATACTTTGAAGATGCTAAGGTTTGATCTAGCTTGAAGAGTGGCTGTTCTTCAAGGGCTTCTAGAGGACGTCTAATGATTCTTAGTGAAGAGGAAAGATGAATTGATATTATTTAATCACTCCATGGTGACATATATATATATAAAGACTAAGGTCGGTTAATGAAAGCATGAGGTGGATACTTAATTATTAAGGGTGATGGTCATAGACTTGTCAAAGCATGGGGAGCATAATTTACTAATGTAGAGGGCTTGTCACCTGCTGGTCATAAGCATGGAAAGGATAAATAGGTTGGTCACCAGCTTGTCACCTGCTGGTCCTAAGCATGGGAAGGATAAAAAGGTGATGAAGGGGCTGGTCACCTACTTGTCATAGCATGGGTTTAATAAAAAGGGTTGGTCACCTACTTGTCATAGCATGGGATGGATGAAGCATGAGGTGGATTATACTTAACACTTAAGATAATAAAGTATGGGCATATCCTAGAATGTGGTGGCTAAGCATGAGGTGGATAAGCATGAGGTGTACTTAAGCATGAGGTGTATTTAAGCATGAGGTGTATTTAAGCATGAGGTGTACTTAAGCATGAGGTGTATTTAAGCATGAGGTGTATTTAAGCATGAGGTGTACTTAAACATGAGGTGTTCTTAAGCATGAGGTGTATTTAAGCATGAGGTGTATTTAAGCATGAGGTGTTCTTAAGCATGAGGTGTACTTAAGCATGAGGTGTACTTAAGCATGAGGTGTACTTAAGCATGAGGTGTACATAGCAGGAGGTGTATTTAAGCATGAGGTGTACTTAAGCATGAGGTGTACTTAAGCATGAGGTGTACTTAAGCATGAGGTGTACTAAGCATGAGGTGTACTAAGCATGAGGTGTATTTAAGCATGAGGTGGCAAAGCAAAACAAAGCAAGAGTATAAGTCTCGGTCGGATCTCCCTCGGTCAGACCCTATCGGTCGGACCCTCTCGGTCGGACCCTATGGGTCGTGACATAGATTTCCCTCGGTCATCTCGGTCCTATCACATATACTCACGGTCCTAACACATATATTCACGGTCATAACACATATATATTGTTCCTAACACATATATACTCTGTCCTAACACATATATCTCGACCCTGACCCATATTTCTTGGCCCTGACACATAATTCTCGGCCCTAACACATAACTCTCAGCCCTAACACATATTTCCTCGGCCCAAACTCATACATCATCGATATTAACATATAAATAATCAGTACTAAGTCTCTGATTTGCTTCGATCCTAATTTCCAATCACATGGTTGCTTGGTCTTGGCCAGGACCGAAGGCTTTTGGTCAAATATGAATTTTAGGGTGTTACATTACCTCTTCTTCCTTTCGTTTCATGGCTATCTCCACGAACATCATCCTACTCCAAGGAACTTTTAATCATGGCATGTACACCTGGTCTTCTTCCTACAAATGTGCCCTTCAAACATCTCTCACATCATCTACTTCAAAGCTATCCACCACGTCTGCTCTCCTATGGCATCACCGTCTTGGCCATCCGTCATTTAAAATTTTTTCTTATATTTCAAATTTATGTAATTTAGGTTCAATTTCATCCCTTGATTACTGTAATTCTTGCAAGATTAATAAAGCACACAAACTTCCTTTCTCTCAATCCACTCTTACGTCTACAGCTCCCCTTGAATTATTATTTTCAGATGTTTGGATCTCACCCCACCTCTCATATGACAACTACAAATATTATCTAATCTTTGTAGACCATTACACTAAATATGTATGGTTTTACCCTCTCAAAAATAAATCCGACTCTCTCACAGTCTTTCTTGACTTCAAAAAATTAGTTGAAAACTATTTCAAAAGAACGATCATAACCCTATTCTCTGACAATGGAGGCGAGTTCATCAAATTGGCTCCCACCTTACGCACTAATGGCATCTCACATCTTACTACACCTCCCCATACCCCTGAACACAACGGCTATGCAGAACGCCGTCATCGTCACATTGTCGAAACTGGTCTCTCTCCTATCTCATGCCAATCTACATGTCACTTACTGGACACATGCATTCTCCACCGCTGTGTATCTCATAAATCGATTACCTACACCAACCTTACAAAATGACTCTCCCTACTATCGACTCCTAAATGTCAAACCTATCTATTCCCAATTACACTCCTTTGGCTGTCTATGCTACTCATTACTACGACCTTATGCTTCCAATAAACTAGATCCTCGATCTCAACCATGCATTTATCTTGGTCGTTCCCTAACTCAAAGCGCTTTTTTGTGCCTAAATCTTACCACAAACAAAATCTACACTTCTCGTCATGTCACTTTCATTGAGCATGATTTTCCATTCCACCGTCTATCAAACCAACAAAATCCAACTTCACTTCCCTCACCTCACGAATGGTTTCCCACTCCTCTCATACCTATTTCATCACATAACCCTACAACACCATCCACCACTGCCACACCCCCACAGAACACACCTCCTACGCCACCACATCCATCACATAACCCTACAACACCGTCCACCACTGCCACACCCCCACAAAACACACCTCCTACGCCACCACATCCACCACCCACCCTCCGCCCATTCTCCATCGTCCTGTAACTCGTCTCACAAACAACATAACCAAACCTAACCCAAATTATGCCCAACTTACCACTATCTCCTCACCCACGTCACTACCAACCACCCCCAAACAAGCACTCTCCATCCCTCATTGGCGTGATGCTATGCTTGCTGAATACAATGCTCTACGGAAACACAATACATGGACTCTCGCACCACTTAGTGAAGCTCGAAATGTCATTGGTTGTAAATGGGTCTTCAGAATCAAATATAATCCTGATAACACGATTCACAAATACAAATCTCGGCTTGTCGCAAAAGGTTTTCATCAACAAGCTGGTCTTGACTACTCTGCCACCTTCGGTCCGGTTATCAAACCAGTCACGATTCGACTCACCCTCTCATTTGCTCTCCAACACAACTGGATATTACGCCAACTCGACATCAACAACGCCTTTCTCCAAGGTGATCTCCAAGAGACAGTCTTCATGCAGCAACCATCCGGCTTCATCGACGCTAACAACCCTTCTTATGTGTGTCGTTTAAACAAAGCAATATACAGGTTAAAACAGGCCCCGCGCGCATGGTTTACAGCCCTCACATCCTATCTACTACAATTCGGTTTTACAGCATCTCTCGCCGACCCCTCTCTCTTCATTTACAAAAAAAATGGCGATCTCCTATATGCACTTGTTTATATCGATGACATTATCGTAACTGGTCCTTCACTTGATTTTGTCTCGGTTTTTATTTCCAACTTTGCCAAACACTTTTCTCTCAAGGACTTGGGGCAACTTTCCTTCTTCTTAGGGGTGGAAGTATAACACAACACTTCTGGTCTCCTTTCCCAAAGAAAGTACATACACGACCTCCTTCAATGTCATGACATGCTTGACTGCAAACCATCAACTACCCCTATGCTTGCTCACCCTCAACTGCTACAAAATACCTCCACACCTCCATGTGATCCTACTACTTATCGTTCTGCTGTTGGAAGCCTCCAATACTTATACCTCACACGTCCTGACATTGCTTACTCTGTCAACAAGTTAGCCCAGTTCATGCAACACCCGCAAGAAGCTCACTGGACAGATCTCAAGAAGCTCCTCCGCTACCTTCACGGGACTTCTCACATTGGTTTGCAATTACATCGCAATACTCCGTCATCACTACATGCCTTTAGTGACGCGAATTGGGCAAGC
Source organism: Impatiens glandulifera (assembly GCF_907164915.1). Lineage (NCBI taxonomy): Eukaryota > Viridiplantae > Streptophyta > Magnoliopsida > Ericales > Balsaminaceae > Impatiens > Impatiens glandulifera. The sequence goes on along the minus strand of NC_061862.1, from coordinate 13,138,012 downwards.
GATGTTGATAACTTCATCTCCACTACAGGTTATATCATATATCTCGGCAAAAATGCTATCTCCTGGACATCTCGCAAACAAAAAACGATAGCCCGATCCTCAACCGAAGCTGAATTTCGTGCCATTGTTGACACCACTTCCGAACTCATTTGGATAAAATCCCTTCTACAAGAACTCGACATCCACTTACCTTCTACACCTGTTATATATTGTGATAACTTAAGTGCTACAAATTACTCCGCCAATCCGATTTTTCACTCTCGAATGAAGCATGTTGCTCTCGCTTTTCATTTTATTCGTGAACAAGTCCAAGATGGAATACTTCGGGTACAACACATTAGTGGACATGATCAGCTCGCCGACGGCCTCACCAAACCTCTCCCTCGCCCGCGTTTTGAGTTCCTATTATCCAAGATTGGCCTCTTCAATGGAAGATCCATCTTGAGGGGGAATGTTAAGGAATCAGACAATCTTACTCCACAAAAATTTCAAGTCAAAGATGCAATCAAGTCACAATATATTCTTCCATAATCTTAGTGATTGCACAGCTAATTGTTACCCATATTTAGACTCCACAAAATCTGCAAGTCAAAGATGCAATCAAGCCACAATATATTCCTCCATGATCTTAGTGATTGCACAACTAATTCTTACCCATATTTAGACTTTAAATATAACAAATTGTAATATAAATAACCTGTACATTTCTCATTCATATATACAATTATTCCTTTTCAATCATACATCTTCTCTACATTAAGAACTATTATCAAATAAATAAGTACATAATCCTATCTAGAGTAATAAAATCATTCTTGTATTATTCACATAATCAAATCCATACATATGTATCAATCTTTCACAAAACATTTAGCATAGGCTTATCAAAAATACTTTATCAACTAGTTTCGCAAATCATTTTATAAATCACATTATCAAGTTACTTTATCAAATGTTTTATCAAATTCTTTTATCAAAACATTTTATCCAAACATTTCCATGTCAAACTTGATCCATAAGTTTAGAAACACATTTTAATAAAACCATTTTATCAACACAATCACATTTTAGTAAAATAAACTGTAAGAAGGTATGATTTCTTACCTACCCCCCCCCCCCCTCCAATATCTAGTTATTTCAACTCTTTAACTTTACCAAATATCCTTTTCTATTTTCAAATGGGCATTTGACACTTTCTTCCTTCAATTATCAAATTAATCTCAAATCAGTCTTTATATTTTCACCTACTAATAATCCATATCATTTACTTCCTTAAATCTAACAATCCTTTTCATTCTCTTCCAATAAACATTCAAATTTATACATAAACCCTACATACCTTTTCTCATTTTCAAGTTTATCCAAAACCAAATAATCTATATTTCTTCATTCTATGTTTTCTCTTCCTCCTTCCTAAACAATAAACAACCTTAAATCATTCAACCATATTAAACAAATCAACTTCATTATTTCTACCAGCAAACTCCATTTCATTTATAACCCTAATTCATCCATAACCTTATCAAATCCACCATTTACTTACCTTTAATTCAAATGATATGTTGATGAAGGAATTGATTTGTTGAAAGAGGTGATTTATTGATGGAATGATGATCGTGGATCTGATGAAGAAGACGGACAAATGATTAGATGAAGAATGCTGCTGCTCAATGTTGAAGATGAAGAAACTGTTAGAAGGATAGAGAGGATATAGGGAAAGCTCTCTTCTTAATTTCCTGCATACCCATTTATCAACGAGGGAGGTGATGACGTGGCATATCCTCATTGGCTTCTTTAGATTCCTTATCTTATCCAAAAATTCACATTACTTTATTTTTATTATTATTATTGTTTTAAATAACTTAAGTTTACAATCTTACCTCCTTTGAAGAAGTTTGATCCCCAAATTTGATTCTGCTTTCAAAGAGTTAAGGATACTTGTCTTTAATATCATCTTCAAGTTCCCATGTTGCGTCTCTTTCTAAATGGTTACTCCACTGAACTTTAACATACTTGATAATACGTCGACGAAGAACTTGTTCTTTTCTATCCACAATTCGTATTGGGCTCTCCTCGTACGTTAAACTCTTCAACATACTTCCTTAACATGGACACATGAAAGACATTATGCACATCTTCCAATGATGGAGGTAACGCAAGTTCATATGCAACATTTCCAACCCTTTTTAATATTTCAAATGGTCCCACAAACTTAGGACTTAGTTTGCCACGCTTTTCAAATCGCATAACACCTCTCATTGGAGACACCTTTAGGAATACATAATCCCCAACATCAAACTCTAGAGATCTCCTTTGATTATCTACATAACTCTTTTGTCTTCTCCGTGCAATGATTAAATTTTCTCGGATTTTTCGGATCTTGTTGACGTTTCTTGCATAATTTATGGTCCCATTAGCCTTCTTTCGCCAATTTCATCCCAACACAAAGGTGAACGACATTTACGACTGTATAATGCTTCATAAGGAGCCATTTGAATACTTGCTTGTTAGCTATTATTGTAAGCAAATTCTATCAACGGCAAGTGATCCTCCCATGACCCACCGAGGTCAATAATGCAAGCCCGAAGCATATCTTCCATGATTTGATTTACCCTTTCAGTTTGCCCATCAGTTTAAGGATGAAATGTTGTGCTAAAATTCAATTTGGTCCCCAAACACTTGTGCAAACTTTTCCAAAAATGTGAAAGAAAATGGCTATCTCTGTCTGACACAATCGATATTGGTACACCGTGCAACCATACAATCTCCTTGATATACAATCATGCTAGATTATCCAATGAAAATCCGATTGGAATAGCCAAGAAGTGAGCCGATTTGGTTAACCTGTCGACGATCATTATATAACTGAATTGTTCTTCTTTGTCCTCGGTAATCCCGACACAAAATCCATCGAAATATCTTCCCACTTCCACTGGGGAATGGGAAAAGGTTGTAGCAAACCTGCAGGTCTTTGGTGCTCAGCCTTCACTTGTTGACATGTCAGACATTCCGAAACATATTGAGTTATTTCTCTCTTCATATTTTCCACCAATAATGTTTCTTTAAGTCTTTATACATCTTTGTACCCACAGTCTTCGTTTGGTTAGAGGTATAACATGTAGATATAGGATAATTGTAGGTACAGTAAAATTAATAAGTTGTTTGGTTATAAAATTGTATACCTACAGTAATTAAAATGGTTATAAATTATACCTCAAATGAGGTATAAAATAATAACTAATATAAGTAGGTATAAAACTTATTAATTTATACTTTCCACATTTAACTTTTAGATATAAATTCTCTTTCTCAATAAATTCTCTCATTTTCCATCCTTCATTTTATCTCTCTTCAATTTTGTCCTGTTTCTTCTTCTTAACCTAATGTTCCAATTTAAGATGATTCAATCCTAAATCAAACTAAGAAGAGGCGGTGGTGGTTCAAAGTCTTCATCTCCAACCTAATCAAACACAAATACAGTAGTGGTGAACGAAGTGAAGCTTTTGAAACCTAATCTGAGAACGAATCTGAAGAATAACAGTTTTCTATCTACGGTCAATATTCCTCACATCATCAAGTAAGTATGTTTTTACAGTGTTTCTTTATATACTGAATAGTATCTTCTTTTATTTGCTCAGATTTTAGAGATTTACCTAATTTTACAATACTTACTTTAGATAATAGGGCACAAAACTAAGTTGGATATATTTGATTTGAGTTGAGTTAAGTTTTACCCATACATCATTTTAGAAAGGTTGATTCATAAAAGAACACAAGATGTTGAACTTTAGTATTACAGAATAGGTATTTGTAATAGATAATAATCTTTTGTAATAGATGATGATCTTTATAGGAGTAATTGATCTTTACAGTATCTATCTAACTATGTGTAATAGATAAATTTTGTATTACAGTCTCCAACTATGTGTAATAGATATTGATTTGTATAAGAGTAACTTTAGTATTATAGTCTTCATTTATGTGTAATAGATGTTGATCTTTATAAGGGTAACTTTAGTATTACAGTCTTCAGATGTGATCTTTACAAGGATAACTTTAGTATTGTAGTCTTCAGTATTGTAGTCTTCAATTATGTGTAATAGATGTTAATCTTTATAGATAACTTTAATATCACGTTGTTTTTAATAATATTACTTTTTAATTCTGACTAATAGATGGATGCTAATGATGCTGAATATGACAATGATGAAGCAAATGATTATGACAATAATAATACAATGTGTATAGTTTTTGAAACTATACAAAATGAACAAGAATTTTGTTGTTTGCTAAACATGGTTATGATATTTGCCTATGAGAGATATCAATCTACATTTCATTGTATTCCTGCATCTATCAATCATGCACAACTTAGAACGACCACAATAAATAGGATAACAAAACACAATGATACTACATGTATTGACTTGTTAAGAATGGATAGAAGGGCTTTCCTTCGTTTATGCAACCTTATGGAAATGTCAGGATTATCTCACTCTAAAAGTGTGTCTCTAGAATAAAAAGTAGCTATATTTCTCTATATTTTAGCTCATCACATTAAGATAAGGAATGTTTCATTTGCATTCCTTCATTCTGGATGGACTATTAGTAAATATGTGCATGAAGTGTTAAAAATCCTTATACGTCTTCAAGTTGATCTTCTCAAAAAACCAGAGCCTTTGCAAAATTCTCGTACAAATGAAAGGTGGAAATGGTTTGAGGTAATAAAAATGTTTCATTCTTAGCAATGACATTAAAGTTTTTAATAATTTTGTGTACATTAAATATAATTGCTTAGGAGCTCTAGATATGAAATCAAGATATAGAAATCGAAAAGGACAAATTACAACAAATATGCTTGGAGTTTGCTCTCGTGATATGATGTTTATCTATGTGTTACCTGGTTGGGAAGTTTTTGCTGCTAATAGTAAAGTTCTAAGAGATGCAATTAATATAAATTCTGGTTTAAAAATTCCTTGAGGTAAGATATATATTTAGATACAGTATATATGACTATATACTACTACAAAATTTTAATAGAAATATTAACCGATAGCTACATTAACACAGGTTATTATTACTTAGTAGATGCTGGATACACAAACGAAGAGGATTTTTTAGCACCGTTTAAAGGTTATAAGTATCATTTAGGATCTTGGAGTGTTGGACGATCATTTCTAATTTTGAAGAATTTTTCAACATGAAGCATTCTGCTGCAAGAAATGTTATTGAAAGAACATTTGGTTTGCTCAAACTTAGATGGGCTGTACTAAGAAGCCCTATGTTTTATCCAATTAAGACACAATGTTGTTTAATCATTTCATGTTTTCTATTACATAATTATATAAGAAGGGAAATGTTAATAGATCCTATGGAAGAATTACTAACAGAAGAACATTTACAACATTTGACACTACAACAAAACATACTTTCAGCGACCCTTATATGCCAACCCATATTAAGCGTGAGTAAAAATTAAAAGAAAAAAACTTTTGCCAACCTTCATATCTATACCACCACCTTTATTTTTTTTATATACCAACTTTATAACTTTGTTAAAACCTTATAATTTAAATATTCTAAATTTTAATAATTTTTATGTTTTATTTTTAAACTTTATAAATATTTTATTTTAATTTTTTAATTTTTTAAAAATTAAATTTGACTTTAAATTTTGTTAACATTAAAATTTTGTTAATATTAAAATTTAATTAATATTTTTTATATAACATAATTTTAAAACTTTTTATAGTATTATTAATATATGTCTTTTATTTAATTATTATTTAAATTTAATTAAAAGTAAAATATGAGAGAGTTCAGTATCTGAAGTGTTAATATGACATTTATCCCACATTGGAGAAAAAGAAGAAGTTTTTGGTATATAAAATATGAGAGAGTTCATTAGTTTTTGAAGTGTTTTTAAGGTTATAATGTGCTGGACTATGGGTTCACCCTAAGGGTTTAGGGTTATGTTCATCAGGTACTTGAGAGATGAAGGGCAAATGTGATATTAGTAGAGATAAAAAAATAACATCTAAAATGAAAATAGAAAAAAGCAAAATTTAAAAAAATAGTTTAAAAATAAAATAGACTTTTAGCGACGTTTTTTAATTTTGCCAACGCTTAAATAAGCGTTGTTAAAACTTTCGCCCTTCGGCAACGCTTGTACCGACGCTTAAATAAGCGTGGTAAAAACTTGCGCCCACCCTGCTTCTGGCGACGCAAGAATAAGTGTCGGTAATGTTTTTAGCGACGCTTTTAAAGGTTGGCAGAAGTCTTTTTAAGCGTCGGCGAAAGTCATTTTTGTTGTAATGAATCCTCAAATTGGAGACAATGTAAGTGCTATAGAGACATCTGATGATTGGACACAATGGAGAATTGAGTTAGCAAAGACAATGTTTCTTGAAGGGAGATCAGGAAGAAGTAGTGGGAGTAGAAGATAAATGTTTATGAGTAATGTTTATATTTGAATGTTATAACTTCAAATTATGTTTTGTTTAATATTATGTGTTTTGATTATAGTGGAAAAATTATATTCTATTTTGCTTAATATTATCTGTTTTTATTATGTTTTATATTATCTTTTATGTTATGAATGCTTAGGTATGGATAGTCAAGATGATGATGCACAAGCTCATCAAATTAATAAAATAGGGAAAATAAAAGTTATTAGTAGAAGAAGTTGGACGGACAAAGAACAATATAGGAGCATTGAAAGATATTGTGAGCATAGAAATGAAGACAGATAACGCATTTCGATCAGGATATCTAAATGTTTTGTATGACAAAATGGTAGTTGCGTTTCCTGGTACTGACTTGCGCTCTACGCCACATATTGACACAAAAATTCATGTTTGAAAAAGAATATACACTGATGTTGAACGAATGCGTACTTTATCAAGATTTGGATGGAATGATATAGACAAAAGTATTACTTGTGATGCTGATGTTGTTTGGGAGTCACATGTAAAGGTAAATCATTTTTAGTTAATATTGCATTTAAATTTTTTTTAGTGAAGTTTTATATTTTATAATTTTTATTTTGACTAGGTTGATCCTAATGCACATGGACTGAGAAACAAACCTCTTCCATTTTATGAGGACTGGTGTATTGTGTTTGGAAAAGATAGAGAAACTGGAGAATTTGTTGAAGGACCTACAAAAGCAATGACATCAATGGAAAATGAAGTTGAAAATGATGATATGGAGAATCAAAATGCTAAAAAAGAATCTCTACCGGGATTAGTTAATGTAAGAACTAGTAATGTGGAAGAAGGAAGAAAAGGTAAAAGAAGTAAATTCGATCATATGATGGCATACATGAAGGATCTTAATGTCACAATGAGAGAATATTTTACAAAGTCATCAGAGAATTTAGCTGCATTAGTTGCTAAACAAAGTTACCACCATGATTTGTCAACGAAAGAGTGCAAGTATGTGAAACGATTTCTCGACTTCCTCTTGATCCAATTGATAGGATTGATGCAACTATTGCTATCACGGCTAAGTCACAACTTGTGGACGACTTTGCATCTTTGACTGATGATGCCGGCAAGTTATTGTTCATCAAAAGACTTTCTCATTTGACTAGTTAAGAAAGAATAGACTTGTAGTACTTATTTTTATAAAATATGCACTGCTGTATGGTTTTTAGACTATTAGGTCATATTATATATGACATGTAGGCATATATAATATTTTTATAAATGTATAACATGTCACTTTTGTTTTTGCAAAACATTCACTGTTGGATGATTTTTAGACCATTGGGTCATATTATATATGACATGTAGGCATATATAATATTTTTGTAAATGTATAACATGTCACTTTTGTTTTTGCAAAACATGCACTGTTGTATGGTTTTTAGACCATTATGTCACGGGCTAAAATTTGACCCGTGCGGCACTAAGCTAAATCGACCCTGATTCTAGCTTAGAAAGCCTTTCTAAACACAATGCAAGAAGAACTCAAACGCAAGAAAGAACTTAGAGAGAGAAAACTCTTGAGAATAAGAATATATTGAAAGAATGCTTGATAATTACAATGGAATACCTTCAGGGTATTTATAGGACTTACACGTATTAAATTAGGAATTACGTCTAATTAAAATTTAATTACACTAATTTAGGATATTCCTTCCAGAGCAAGAATATCCCTACCTAATTTAGAATATCTCTTGTAATCTCTTCCTTAATTAGAATATATATTATAATCCTTTCCTTGATTAGAATATATCTTCCAATCCCTTCCTTAATTAGATTATCTTCCAATCTCTTCCTTGATTAGAATATTCGCTGGGCCCACGTAGGTAACTGGGCCTCTCCTTGGCTAAGAAGATTAGCGCACTATCAGGCCAAGACTTTAATGAGCGTCGACATCCCCCGGATTGGGAAGTGACTCTAATGGGCCGTGACATACTCCCCCACCTTAGTCGTGGCCGTCCTCGGTTCGACCTTGGCATTATACTCTTCAACCTCTTCCTTGAAACATTCCCCACACGGTCCCTCGTATCTGTGCACAAGTCCCTTGAGCACATATTACATAGACTTGCATTCTGGAATATCATGGAAGTACACCTCGTGGCTCGATGTTTGCACCCCATAAAAATGGGACGTGACATACTCCCCCACCTAAGTCGTGACCGTCCTCGGCACGACCCTAGACCGGTGCATGGTGATCTTCTTTCTGGCGTCCCCTGAGCGCTCTTCCTCCCCCTTTGCACGTCACGACATTGGGTGCACTTATGGTCGCCAGCCTTAACCGATATAAGATGTTTCCCACACATCTCTCGATTGAACACAGTCCCTTGAATCTGCGCACAAGCCCCTTGAGCACATACCGCATAGACTTCAACAGTTGCGGGGGAAACTTCCCTCTTTCCATCGTCCCCTTCCTTAACTGCACACCCTCTTAGATTTGGCCTTCTCTTCATATTCTTGGTGTCTCCCTCTGAATATGTCTGAGCACGATCTGCTTCTTTTCCCACGGACTTGGTGCGAGTGAAGGCAGACTGACTTTGGCCCACGTTGCCTGTGGCCAAACCTTGTGGTTTTAATGGTTGTGCGTTGTCTTTGGCCTTGAGCCCCTCGAAGGCTTCGACACACGCTATCTGGACTTCCTCGGGTACTTCTTCTTTTCCCTTGGACCCGTCCCCATCATCCATCTTGGCAAAAGTGGCAAATGTCTCTTTACCACGTTTGCGACCTCGAACGAATCGCATCGCTGAGAACCTGCTTATTCCCTCTGATTCCCTCCTTGTTGGAATCACGCTAGTCTTCCCGTGATCCAAAATGATTAAAGAATCGGAATAAGGCATTATGCAAGCGCGTACCTTATCGCACCATTCTAGTCCAAACACTACGTCGTAGTCTTCCATTGGGACCAAGGTAAATGAGACTGTCCCATTCCAGCCTCCGATCCTGGTGTGCACTCTCCTAGCCTCCCCATTTACCGGCTTGGCTACATCGAAGGACTTCACCGTCCCTCTTGTTGGGCTGATCCGTAGACCCAACGCATTGGCTACTCCTTCTCGCATGAAGTTGTGCGTAGCCCCTGTGTCTACTAGTGCCTTGATGCGTTTTTCCCCGATCCAAGCTTCCACAAACAAAGAGCCCCTCCTTGTCCCCTTGTCCGGCTTCGCAACACTAGTCTTCACAGCATTGAGCAATCTTAAGGATCCTATTTGAGTCTCTTCTTCCTCATCAGATGACTCAGTTCCTTTAACCGCTGCAACCTTTTCCCCCTTAAACGGGCACATAAACTTTATGTGATTATGAGCACCACAAATATAACAGGTTATTGGCTTACCCGAGTCATCGGCTTGCCTCCCTGAGTTTTTATGTGCATGCCCCTTCTTAGATGGGCGGTCTCCCCCACCTTTCTCCTGGTCTTGTGGGCGGTCTCTCCCACCTTCTTCCTCATCATACCTGATGAACTTTGGCTTGTCCACAGACACTTTGAGCTCTATCAGTCTTTCTGCAACCGTTATTGCCTCGGAAACGTCCCGCACCTTGGCCCTTTGCAGCTCCAACTGTGCCCAAGTCTTTAGGCCGTTAACAAACGCGAACAGTGCCTCCTGTTCCGTTAGACTGGGTAACTCGAGCATCAACTCCTGGAATTCCTTCACATACTCCTTGATGGTCCCTTTGTGCACAAGTTGACTTAACCTTTTCCTAGCTTCGTACTCGGCATTCTCTGGGAAGAATTGGCGTTTGAACTCGGTCTTGAAGTCTTCCCATGTTTCCATCCTCAAGGTCCCTCGTTCAATATCTCCTTCTCGCCTCCTCCACCACAACAATGCCATCTCTTGTAGGAAGAAAGGTGTTGTCTCCAACTTGTCACGATCATCAAGTATGCTTGATGCTCGAAAGTACCTCTCCATGTTCCAAAGGAAGTCATCCACTTCCCTTGCACTCCTCGATCCTTTGAATGGAGTTGGCTTAGGAACATCCATCCGTTGAGGTGCCGCACCTCTATGTTCCCCTCCATTCCTCGCAATCCGTCTTTCCATCGATTCTAGCCTCTCCAAGATCTCCCTCTTGAGAGTCTCAACCATTGCATGGACTTCTCCCCGGATTGGATCAAGCACCTTCTGGCAGATGTCATTAACCTCCCCTCGAACTAATCCTAGCACTTCGTCACGAATGCTACGATTCGAACCGTTAATGATCCCCATTAACTCATTCTCCAACTTTTCAGCACCCTCGTCCAACATCGTCACCTTCTCGGCCACCGCGCTAAACACTTCGAGAGCTTCTTGGTGATCGCTCATGCCTTCTTCAAGCCGGGTCACCCGCGCTTCCATGGCAGCACCTCTCTCGACGGACTTATCCCTCTTGGATCCCTTGTCCTTATGTTGGCCGGTCGGAACCTTAGTGACGGTAGTTCGTGAATCCATTTCTTGCAGCTTGAATGCGGAAGTACAACCTTGCTCTGATACCACTTGTCACGGGCTAAAATTTGACCCGTGCGGCACTAAGCTAAATCGACCCTGATTCTAGCTTAGAAAGCCTTTCTAAACACAATGCAAGAAGAACTCAAACGCAAGAAAGAACTTAGAGAGAGAAAACTCTTGAGAATAAGAATATATTGAAAGAATGCTTGATAATTACAATGGAATACCTTCAGGGTATTTATAGGACTTACACGTATTAAATTAGAAATTACGTCTAATTAAAATTTAATTACACTAATTTAGGATATTCCTTCCAGAGCAAGAATATCCCTACCTAATTTAGAATATCTCTTGTAATCTCTTCCTTAATTAGAATATATATTATAATCCTTTCCTTGATTAGAATATATCTTCCAATCCCTTCCTTAATTAGATTATCTTCCAATCTCTTCCTTGATTAGAATATTCGCTGGGCCCACGTAGGTAACTGGGCCTCTCCTTGGCTAAGAAGATTAGCGCACTATCAGGCCAAGACTTTAATGAGCGTCGACATCCCCCGGATTGGGAAGTGACTCTAATGGGCCGTGACATACTCCCCCACCTTAGTCGTGGCCGTCCTCGGTTCGACCTTGGCATTATACTCTTCAACCTCTTCCTTGAAACATTCCCCACACGGTCCCTCGTATCTGTGCACAAGTCCCTTGAGCACATATTACATAGACTTGCATTCTGGAATATCATGGAAGTACACCTCGTGGCTCGATGTTTGCACCCCATAAAAATGGGACGTGACAATTAGGTGTTATTATATATGACATGTAGGCATATATAATATTTTTATAATTATATAATTTGTGGAACTTACAAATCATGTTATCCAGTTTGAATATAATATATTGTGTCTATTTTATATAAAGAATTGTGTATAATAAAATGAAGTTTATAGATATGTGAATGTGAGATTGTTTTATGACCATATGAAAATGAGATAATTAATTTGGTGTAACATGCTTGTGTTTAGTTATGGAGGAAGAATATGACCCATAATTGTGACATGATTAATCATATACAAGTTTTTCTCTGTCACAAATTCTCAAGTTAATTTTTCAGCTAGAGTCTTGGAAAGTGAATCATAATTAGATACAATAGGCAAGAGAAAGAACATCATAAATGATTTTAGCATAACTTTATTAACAGAAGCTAATAAGCTAATAAGAATGACGACAATAGAAATGAGAAAACCACAAACAAATTAACCGCAATAGTCAACATCTGTTCAACAATTTATCCTTCACCTTATCATCTGGCCATTTTGGGCTAGGAATGATAGCAGAAATACCGCTTGTGGTCATTTTTGTTCATTGTGACATATTCAATCAATGACATGGGACTATAATTTTATGGTCATTTATAAAACACACATGATACAATAATTATCTAATATTTTTGTTATTATGTCACTTAATTTATGGTTATTTGTTTTTTTAAATAAAAAACTAATAAAAAATATATAATTAAATATTATTATTATTTTTTAAATATTCATATGATAATTACATTTACTTTTATTAATTTAAATATAATTAATAATAAAAACTAAAATAAGATCAATATTAAAATAATAAAAATAGTTTATATAAATATAAAGGTAAAATGGTCTTTTACTTTTTTATTACTTTTCTTATACCACCAACCAAACAAAAAATTATAAAACATATATAATTTATACATCTTTCATACTTCTAACCAAACACATATAATCTATATAATTTATATATCTTAATACTCCCATATAACTTGTACCCCTTACAGCTTATACCCATATAAATAATACTACGTACCAAACGATGCCCCAGGGTGAACCGTATATCTAGAGAAATGAGCTTCTTCTAACACCTCTTTCTTTAGATCTTCATCATTTGGGACACATAAGCGGTTCTGAAAGCGTAAGATCCCCTCCTTATCCAATTGAAATTCCTTTACCGACTCTGATTCCATATCTTTCTTAACTTTGATAGTACGAAGATCGGTTCGTTGCAAACTCTTAATCCTTTCAATTAATGTCGGACGAATCATAATATTTGAAATCAACATTGGCTCCTCTTTTGATGGTTGCCTACTTAGAGCATCAACTATGACATTAGCTTTTCCGGGATGATAATTTATTGTCAAGTTATAATCTTGAATAAGATCTAGCCATCTTCTCTGGCGCATGTTCAATTCGCTTTAAGTATAAATTTGCTTCAAACTCTTGTGATTCGTATAAATCTCAACCTTTACACCGTATAATAAATGTTGCCAAATCTTCAATGTGAATACTATCGCTGTCAGTTCAAGATCATGGGTAGGATAATTCCGCTCATGGGTTTTTAATTGTCGAGATGCATAGGAAATAACATGCTTATCCTGCATTAAAACACACCCCAATCCCATATGTGAAGCGTCACAGTAAACATCAAATCCTTTGTCTTCTGATGGTATAGCAAGTAATTGGAGTTGTAACTAACCGTCTCTTTAGTTCTTGGAAGCTTTCTTCGCATTTCTCGGACCACTCAAATTTGACACCCTTTTGAGTTAGACGAGTCAACGGTGATGCCAATGCTGAAAATCCCTTAACAAATCTTCTATAGTAGCCTGCTAACCCGAGAAAACTACGTATCTCAGATACAGAAGACGGTCTAGGCCATTTCATCATTGCTTCACTTTCTTTGGATCTACGGATATACCGTCTTTGGATATAATATGCCCTAAGAATGAAATGCTATCAAGCCAGAATTCACATTTGGAGGCTTTGGCATAGCGTTGATTTTCTCTCAATGTCTGTAGTACGATTCTTAGATGACCTTCATGTTCCTCCTTGCTTTTAGAATACACCAAAATATCATAAATGAATATTATCACGAAGTCATCTAAGAACGATTTAAAGACCCTTTTCATCATATCCATAAAGGCGATAGGAGCATTAGTTAATCCAAATGGCATCACCAAATATTCATAGTGCCCATACCTAGTACGGAAAGTTGTCTTGGAAATATCATCTGACTTAATCTTCAATTGATGATAACCCGATTGAAGATCAATCTTGCTAAACACTGTGCTCCTTTCAATTGATTAAACAAATCATCTATTCTTGGCAAAGGATATTTATTCTTGATGGTCACCTTGTTAAGTCCACGATAATCGACGCAAAGACGCATCATACTGTCCTTCTTTTTCACAAATAAAACTGGAGCTCCCCAAGGTGAAACACTAGGTCTGATGTATCCCTTTCCCAACAATTCTTCTAATTGTTTACGTAGTTCCTTCAACTCTGCAGGAGTCATACGATAAGGGTTCTTCGTTATTGGAGCTGTTCCCGGCACTACATCAATTGCAAATTTTATTTCTCTATCCGGAGGTAAACCTTGCAATTTATCTGGAAACACTTCTGGATATTCCTTTATGATTGGGATAGTTTCCGAGGATTTCACATTCTTTTCAGTATCCCATAACACCACCACATAGAATTCACATCCCTTTCTAATCATACGCTCTGCTTCTAGGGAGCATATCATCTTTGGAGGAATAACAACTTTGATTCCCACAAAATAGAATATAGGTTGCTCGGAAATTTAAAATACTATCATCTTTTCATGACAATCAACTGAGGCAAAGTTGTGAGCTAACCAATCCATTCCCAAAATGATATTGAAACCATGCATATCTAGCATTGTAAGATCTACTGGTAGCACTTTATCTCCTATATGCACTTCTCGAGACTTACATATTAGATTTGCAGTTATTTTATCACTTAATGGTGTTTCTACACTTATTCTCATATCTCGAGGTTCATTTTTCCAATTATGCTTTTTGACAAAAGTTTGAGAGATAAAAGAATATGTAGCACCAGAATCAAATAACACTAAAGCATAAGAAGAAGACACATAAATAGTACCTGAGACCACAGCATTAGACGCACGTGCTTATTCGGTATTCATCATAGAAAACACCCTAGCTTGACTTTTTGACGTCTGTCCAATTTTCTGATACTTATTTGGGAAGGGTCTTTGATTCGTGGAACTTCCTGTCTCGCGCATTAGGCTAAGTGAATGACTTTCTAAAGCGTGGACAATTTGCTCTCAAGTGACCATGCTGCCCACATAAAACACATACTCCAGATAGTCAGCGACAATCTTCCATGCGATGGTTTCCAGAATAATGCGAACACTGCACAGACGAAGATGAATTATGTGAAGGCACATTTCAAGTGACTTGAGTCGTACTGCTCGCAAAAAAAGGCTTTCTATTCCGGAATGAGTTTCGATTTCCTTCATTGGCACTTTGAATACTTCTTTTCTTCGAGTTCACATCATCAATCCTTCTCGTAATACCCAACTCCCATTCAACCAATCGTGCCTTATCAACCACCTCAATGAAAGTGTTAATCTCAAAAGGAACCATAACTTGCCTAATGTGGGGACTCAATCCCATTTCAAACTTTCTCGCCTTCGTAATCTCACTTCCCATCCATGGTTGAGCAAACTTTGCTAATTCCACAAACCGAGCTTGGTATTCAGTAATAGTCATATTTCTCTGTTTAAGATTTATGAATTCCGTCTCTTTCTCTTGCCTCAAACTCTTGGGAAAGTAGGTGTTGTAAAAAGATTTTTTTAAATGTATCCCATGAGAGTGTACGTGTATTACGATCGTAAGTTTTCTTCTCCAACTCCCACCAGTCGCTTGCATTTCCTTGTAACTGAAATATTGTAAATCGTACCTTTCCACATCGTCACATTTTAGTACATCAAAGAACTTTTCCAACTCTTTTATCCACTTTTCAGCTTTTAGCGGATCGCTGCTACCATTAAAGTATGGTGGAGCCAATTTCTTGAATTCAACAAACTTATTTGTCGGTGAATGCTGTTGTGATATTCCTGTCATAGCTCTAACGATATCCTCAACTATTACTGCTCTGGAAGTCTCCCCCTCCTCTTGACTTATAAGTCCATTTGGTTCATTGGTATCACGTATTCTCCTTGTACGTCGTGCAAAACCGGCAAGAACTTCAACATTCATTCCTACATCATTAATACCATTGTTAAACATTATGATTTGATATCACTAAAGTTGTCACGCCCCAAAACGAGTCATGAGGTGTGCACAGTCGCCGCATGTCCTACTAAAAACATTTAAAAGCAACATGCAAGGCTAACAATTTTCTTTACTAACTTTCTTAAACAAAACATCATCCATCTTTCATTAACCAAAAATTCTTTCAGCTACAATATGTTCTTCCCACCTAATCAAAAGTCCAAAAATACAAGGTGATAATGCTACCATCTTAAAGTTACAAAATACATCATTTCAACTCTCCCTTAATACACTATTCTAAGGAGAGGACTAACTTCCTTACCCAAAATGAGCTCGATAACTAAGGTCTTCAATGTCCAGTAGCTTCTAATCCTTGAATTTTATCCTTCTCTGAAAAGGGGATCCATTAAAATGGGTGAGCTAAACATGCCCAGTAAGAAAATCATAACCTCATTATAGTTGGATCAAGTGGCATTTAACTAAGTATAAAAAGATTAACCTTTATTCAAAATATAATACGTACTTTTAAAAACCAATATACTTTCTCTTTTATATAACTCTGGGATAGTGATAATGACTACATTATTGTGATAACTCATTACCATCAACCAGGACTTTAATGTCCTACGTTGACTTATTAACCATCAATGAGGATTTGAGAGTCCTACATTGACTCATTAGCCTTCAATTAGGATTTGGGGTCCTGCATTGACTCATTAACCATCAACCAGACGTGACTGTCACGCGTTGACTCATTACCGGTATAAGCATTCGAGGCATTAAGAACCATTATCAAATAAATAAGTACAAAATTATATCCAGAGTAATAAAATCATTCTTGTATTATTCACATAATCAAATCCATACATATGTATCAATCTTTCACAAAGCATTTAGCATAGGCTTATCAAAAATACTTTATCAACTAGTTTCGCAAATCATTTTATAAATCACATTATCAAGTCAATTTATCAAACGTTTTATCAAATCCTTTTATCAAAACATTTTATCCAAACATTTCCATGTCAAACTTAATCCATAAGTTTAGAAACACAATTTAATAAAAACTATTTTATCAACACAATCACATTTTAGTAAAATAAACAATAAGAATGTATGATTTCTTATCTAACCCCCCAATATCTAGTTATTTCAACTCTTTAGCTCTATCAAATATCCTTTGCTATTTTCAAATGGGAATTTGACACTTTCTTCCTTCAATTATCAAATTAAACTCAAATCAGTCTTTATATTTCCACCTACTAATAATCCATATCATTTACTTCCTTAAATCCAACAATCCTTTTCATTCTCTTCCAATAAACATTCAAATTTATACATAAACCCTACATACCTTTTCTCATTTTCAAGTTTATCCAAAACCAAATAATCTATGTTTCTTCATTCTATGCTTTCTCTTCCTCCTTCCTAAACAATAAACAACCTTAAATCATTCAACCATATTAAACAAATCAACTTCATTATTTCTACCAGAAACTCCATTTCATTTATAACCCTAATTCATCCATAACCTTATCAAATCCACCATCTACTTACCTTTAATTCAAATGATATGTTGATGAAGGAATTGATTTGTTGAAAGAGGTGATTTGTTGATGGAATGATGATCGTGGATCTGATGAAGAAGACGGACAAATGATAAGATGAAGAATGTTGTTGCTCAATGTTGAAGATGAAGAAACTGGTGGAAGGATAGTGAAGACATAGGGAAAGCTCTCTACTTAATTTCTTGCATACCCATTTAACAACGAGGGAGGTGATGATGTGGCCTATCCTCATTGGCTTTTTTAGATTCCTTATCTTATCCAAAAATTCACATTACTTTGTTTTTATTATAATTATAATTTTAAATAAACTTTACAATATATGCTAAAATTTTCGACAAAGTGAACAAAGTAACAATAGCCAGATAACGAGATGGTTGGTGTCGATCCTCAAACATCGGCATGAATTAAATTTAGAGGAGTTCGCGATTTTGATATATTAAAAGGTTGCTTGTGTGATTTCCAAAACTGACATACTTCACAAAAAAATAATAGTTTTATTATTCGGCACAGGTAACTGCAACCGGGAAATAATAGAAGACGTGGTAGAGGACGAAGAATGTCCCAACCGACGATGACACGTTGATGTTGAGGACCGAGAGCCGATGAACGCTTGGTTTGGTGGGGGTAGGAAGTACAAGTCATTTCTAAGTGTGTCGTGAAGAACCTCTATCTTCGTAATGCGATCATTTGTTGTATGATGGATGAAATTCAAAAAAAAATATTGTTATCCGCAGTAAAACAAACAACACCTAATAAATTCTTGGAATTTGATGTATGTGTAAAATATTTCGTAGCTACATAGGCTTATATAAACTTGAAATAGTGGAGTTCTCAGTATTAGAAATTGATAAAGATGTACCATTATCAATAATAATTTACTTGGTACCTTGATAAGGAGAGTGAATTTAAAGATTCTCTAAATTTTCTATAAAGTGATCAGTGACACCGTAGTCTAGGTTCATGTTAGGTCTAATATAATAGACGAAAAAGCACTTAAAGTTATAGGGAGTGATAGGTAAAAAATTATGATCGAACCTACATCGACAATTTGTGACAATATGACCAATTTCATTACAAAGTTGACATTGTTGATTGGAACGGAAATTTGTAGATAAATATCCAAATCGATTGCATTTTGAGCATTTTGGACGTTGAGTTCTCCTAAAGTGTCGATTGTCTTGATGTTGTGCTCTAGAATTTCTAAAAGCCGCATTCGTAGTCGTTGATGGTCATATATTATTTGTGAGTTTGAGTCACTACTCGTGATTAAGGAAAAAACTAGTGAGATCTTTAGTTCTCATTTGTTGGACCCCAATTGTGACAACGACGACGATCAAATCGTATTTGGGTCTTAGACCTCCTAAAATTTTAGTGAAAAAATCTAAATTATATACCTTCTCACCAATAGAATCAAAGAGAAACGAGAACGGATTTTATGGATCAAAGATATTCAATCATTAATTTGTAGATGTTGAGAAGCAATTTAGAGTTGAACGAGACAAGCCCTAGACTAAGTAACATATGTCCTTTCCACGACAGTCCAATGACAGTAAGATGTTTTTTTAGAATGTTGGATTCATTTTTTCTTTAGAGTGCGGTTAATCTTCGCGGGTTAAGCACATAGCCTGCAAACACACTTAATCAATTAACCAGGTGAGCATAACTTGTCGCATGACGGGTTTGGACCCAAAACCTCTATGAGGCTAAGAATATCCATCAGATTTTTCTTTAGTTGTAAGAAGTCGCCCGCGATCCGCCTAACATCTTCCAGACTTCGCCTTCTTTTCAGAAACAATGGATGAATGAATAAACGATGGAATGATTCATCGCTTAATCCGCCAAGGTCTTCTTCTTGTCGATCTGTATGAGATCGACTTCTTTCTCCTTGGCAAGATTCACAAGAGAATCTTGAGTGAATCTCTGAGAGAGCCTAACCAACCGAGATTCTCCACCTCACATGATCGGTCATTATTAATCTCCTACGCAAACGGACATCCCCAAAAACCTTCTTGAATATCTTCTTCAACAATAATATCGAATATATAATAAAACCCTCCTGTAGAATCTGATAGGATCGGCTTTATCGATAGAGACGGGGGTCTGCCTATGGATGAAGGCTTATGAAAAACGGTTTGAAAGAAATCATGTTAGGGATTTGATTCGCTTTCTATTCTACGCAAACACTTGTAAACAATTGAAACAGATTCAAGGCAGAATTGTTTACTTGGGTTTAAAGCTCAAGATGAAATATGAAAAGATGACAGAAATGAAAGAATACAGCAGTTTGTTTATGTATGTTCGGAGAAACTCTCCTACGTCACCCCTTCTTCCAACCACCGGAAGGATTCACTATAATATGATTCGAATCAAATACAATTTACACACACTTAGCTCACTATTGAACAAAATACTTTCTGTTCAATTACAAGATGAAGAATATCACTCAGCTAAAGATGTTTTGATTCTAGCTCTCTCTTGATTCACACACAGTACAATCAGAAAGCAGCTTCACAATATGAATATTCAAAGGCTTGAAAATATTAGTAATTTCAGTAAGCAAGATGATCGAGATCGGCAAATTCGTAAGGCAGATTGTCCGTTGTCCTTGAGATTTGTTAAATACTAAGCAGGAGCTAACGGTCGAATCTTTTAGAATGATACGTGGCACTCTTCCATTGGAAAGCCTCCATTGTACACAGCAGGTTCTGAGCACAAGGATCGTGGCCATACACCACTAGTAGTGCGCCGAATATTCCATCAGAGATTTACTTGCAAAACAAGTAATATGAGGAAAATTCTCTTACGTGGCATTCGTTGGTTGATTGCATATAACTGTTGTACTGATCTTCACTAGAAAGTGGAGCAGGAGTAGGGTACAGCTATAGCACGTGGGTAGACGAATGCTAGCTTCGAACATACTACTTAAGCTGAGCATTAGACGTATTTCAGTTAGACAGATTGTGAAAATCAGTCTAATGAAATCAAACATCCCCTTCTAATAACAGAGTCTATTAGACCACCTGGTCTAATAGAATTAGACTTACGTCTAATTACAATAACCATTAGACTGCACGTCTAACTCCACTGAGTTAGACTGCACGTCTAATTCCGGTTCTACCTCAGACTTGTCTGAAGGAGTTAGACTTACGTCTAACTTTCACTTAAATAGACTACACGTCTAATTATCCAATAACCATTAGACTGCACGTCTAATTCCAGTTCTACCTCAGACTTGTCTGAAGGAGTTAGACTTACGTCTAACTTTCACAATGCATTAGACTACCCGACTAATCATTCACTAACCATTAAACTGCACGTCTAATTCCGGTTCTACCTCAGACTTGTCTGAAGGAGTTAGACTTACGTCTAACTTTCACAATCTATTAGACTACACGTCTAACTCCGTTGAGTTAGACTGCACGTCTAATTCTGCACATATTAGACTATCCGTCTAATTACAAATATATTAGACTGCACGTCTAATTCCGCTGAGCCAAGTCTTATGAAGTATGATTTCGATACACCTGCATCAAAACGCATAAGTCATTTCATCATCAAAATCTCAATGGTTAAATTATTTCAACACTTAGTCAAAATAATTTGACCCAACAATTTCCCCCTTTTTGATGAAGAAATTGGAAACCTGCATACATATACCAAAATATGCATTCATCATATAAATAAAACAAACCCTTGTTCACTTACATCAAACTTCCAAAACCAATATTCAGAAACCATCAAAGAAACATTGTTTGAAATACTTAAATAGAGTAGAAGAAAAGAAATTATTGTTCTTCCCTTTTAACTCAAGGATCGGTTGGGCTCATGTCTTGGCCGGTTAGCATGTTGAGAAAAGGAGGATAATCGCGACCACCACGACCGCTTCCACTTGATCTACCACCACGAACACCACCACTGGCACGACCTCTGATCAACATTGGATAGCCTACTACGGCCACCACCACTGTTTCTGCCTCCACGATCACCACTGCTTCGACCTCCACCTCTCTTTGTTGGCCTAAGATTATCATCGTTGCTTGGAGCTCGTCTGGATCTAGTGTCGGTTGACACACCGTCACTTATTCTACTTGATTCTCCTTGGGTGATTCGAGGTTGAACTCTTTCAGCATTAGCCTTTGCGTTCTCCTTTGCTTGAAACTTCCTTGCAATGGAGTCAGCAAATTCATGTCGTTCACTATCATTTCTACTCAAACAACCCTGAATTTACACCATCTGATTCTTCACCAGACTGAATTCTTCCAAAGTCTCCTTATGACGTTCATCATTGATTTGCCTTTCAATGTCCAACAATTCAGTTTGACGGTCGAAGAATTTCTTTTCAAACTTGGAGAAGTTTATATTTGATACATGAGTCTCATACGTGTTCTTCTTCAGAGTGTTATCCAATTCAGTAAGGACCTTGATAATATTGCCAAAACCCTTTCTTTCTTCTTCCTTCGTGTTCATGGCCTTTATCATGCTCTTTTGAAGAGATGAGAGCACAGACTTCATAGACTTTAACATCTTGTTTCCTTCGGAAGAGGATTCTTCATTTGATGAAATCTCTTAAGACTCTGCTGCCATGCTCTAAATTGGCTCAAAGTTTGTATGAATCTGCAAGGATTGCTCCGGTTGATTCTTATCGGCTTTCTTAGCAGCTTCATTTTGCTCTTCTTCTAACAGTTCTTCTTCAGCTCTCTGAAATCTCTCATATAAATTTCCAGAGTAATGAAGAGGAATGTTGATATTTTCGTGAACATTTCCCACAATGGTGTCGGGAAATAGACGGGGCTTTTTATATGTTGCGTGTTGATCATGTTCCTCCTCAGATGAGGAACTTTCTTCTTCAATAATCTTATCTTTGGAGGGTTTCCCCTCAGATCTGATAATTTCTGGCTGAGTTACCTCGGCCACTTTCTCTTGGGCTTCCTTTGTTCTCACAACAGAGGATATCACAACATCTTCTTCTAGAGGAGCTTGATTAGTCTCCTCAATCACATCTTCAACAAGAACTTCTTCTTCATTTGTTTCAAGGGCTTGTTCAGGCTCTTGAATAATTACTTCTTCTTCTTCATTTGGATTCTCTTGAATTGGTTGATTCAGAATGCGTCTCTCTTCAGTAGAAAGATTCCTGAATTCGATCAAGAGAGCAGCATCTAGCTCATCAGCATCATTATCAACATCAAGAATATCAATAGCTTCATCATCATCGAAAGGTTTTGCGCTAGAGCAATTGGCGCCATGATCGTATCGAGTAGCCACTGAGACGTAGTCATCCATGATGTCGTTCAGCCTCTTCAAAACTTTCATTTCCACCTCAGATCCTTTCTCAACAAGATTGAAATTAGCCTTTCTGGCTTCAAGAATTGGAAAAAGGGGTTTTCCATATAGGCAGGCTTCAACGAGATCTTTTCTCTTCAGAGCCTCAGCTACCTCTGAAGTTCTAGTCCATTTAAGAATATTCTTTTTATTGGCTACCCACTTCTTCCACTCTCGGGTTATCGCAGAATTTGACAGAGTATCATTGTACTTGGAAGACAATCTCCCTAAGGACCATGATTCAAAAATCTCCAATTTTTTAGATGCAATGACTTTAACTTGATCTAAAATGAGGTTAACAATGCATGTTGCCTCCGATACTTCTTAAGAGACTGGAGTTGCAATCTTCTTACCTTTTCCAACAACCTCTACGGGTTTTGGAGCAGGTCTGGGTTCACTAATCACAATTCCACCTGTCAGTCTTGCAGAACGCATCAGTTC
Source organism: Impatiens glandulifera (assembly GCF_907164915.1). Lineage (NCBI taxonomy): Eukaryota > Viridiplantae > Streptophyta > Magnoliopsida > Ericales > Balsaminaceae > Impatiens > Impatiens glandulifera. The sequence continues at coordinate 13,114,714 of NC_061862.1, read as the reverse complement.
GAACGCCGATTAGGGTTTCTTACACAGCTCAGCAGGGAGCTCTACACGAATAACTTTCCCAGCTACCATAGAATCTTTAGGAGCGGGAACAGAAGATTCTTGTTCGGAAGATTTATCAACAACAAGGGTAAGAACTGCACCTTGTTCTGGTTGAGTATTTTTTGTAGCACCGACGACTACTAGATCAGGTTGAACAACAGGAGACACGTTTCTGTTAGCATTTTCATCATTTGGACCGGCTGACTCAACAGCGGGCCCTTCAGTAGTTTCTCTTAAGGGAGAAAATACAGATTCATCTTGTTCCACTACGGGAACATCAAACTTAGGCACAGCGGCCAACGATTTAGAAGAGGTTACCTTTAATGATTTAGACGCGCGGGGCGCCTTCGTCTTCTTCTCCTTTGAGACACTGGATCTCGAAGGCTTTCTTAGAATAGTTGCTAGAGTATATAGAGAGGATATCGGAGTTGTAGCAAGTACGCATGGACCTTGCCTTAACCTTGAATCGACTGATTCAGAGTCCTTCTTGGTTGAACTTTTCAGACTAGAGGAACTGGCCTCCGATTCATTCACTGTTTTCGATCTTTTTGCCCCTGTTGACATAACAGAAGTAGACAGTTGTTTGGATCGGGTAGAAGGCTTACCACTCGTTTGATAACTAGATGCACCAGAGGCACATTCCATATTATTCTTCATCCTTATTAGTGTGCTAGCCATTGTAAGGGTAATGAATACTCTCGGAGAGTTGATCTGCTCAGGTTCACCAATAGGAACCCCCAAATGCTTCATCAAATGAGTCAGTTGAGCCGCATACGTTATGCTTTCCTTGTTCGCTTGACAAATCGAAAAGCAGAGGTTCTGGAAAAGGGTAGATGCCCAGTTTACCTGGATTCCCTTTGAAATAGCGCACATATAGTCAAAACGGTCTTGACTATAGAGATGAAAGGAGTCAGATTTCCTTTGTAGCACCTTTGTCACCACGTCGTTCAGCAAAATGAAGTGGGGTTTGAGAACCTTCTTATTTCCATTAACATGGATCATCGAACCATCGGTAGAAAATGTTTTCTTCATCTCTTCCATGACTTCTGGTGAAAGGATCAAGTTGAAAGTGTGTCCCTCCGTTGGAAGTTCAAAGAACTCCGCATATACGGTTTCATCGAAAGAGAACTCCACGCCGTTGACGGTTGCTATAATGGATTCACCCACCATAGTTGCAGATTTGAAGAACTTGCGAACTTCTTTCTCATAGAATATGAACGGACCGCCGAGATACTTCCTCAACCTAGAATATTCTAGGGTTCTGAACATATCCACTACTTCCGGTTGATCGAAAGTGTACACTGATGGAAAATCCACCTGCAAAGTACAGTGACCCAAAGTGATTTTCTTGTTCACCATTTTCGAAAGAATATGAACCGACACAAGATTTTAGAGAGTTTTAGAGAGAGAAATGCAAATAGAACTATGGTTCTGAAGGATTTCGAGAGATGAAAAACTTTCAAACTCATGCACTAATGTCCTTATATAGACAGAGAACAGAATTACAGAATAACCGTCTCTTCTTAAGGGTATGGCCCATAAATAAATGTTAGACGTCCTTTTTCAAGGAGTCATCATTAAAAATGAGGGTATATCAGTCATTTTCTCTAAACTTGAAAGACACGTGTCTTCATGTTGATAAAAGATGACGGTTTAATATTTTGAGCGGGAAAACTGAATAGCTCTCAACGTGGGACAGCTGTCCTTGATCAGTCTAATCGGCACGTAGTTAGACGTGTTTCTTACTCCACAAATCCATATAACTAAACGTCTATTAGAAGGATGGGTTTATTAAACGCATACGTCTAATTCCGTGTTATAATAATCCGTCTAATGTCTATTAGACTTGTACGTCTAATTCCGCATGAACACCACGTGTTAGACGTGTGTTTGATTAAACGTGAGCATCCACTTTCTCATGACGTAAAAATGTATAACGTCTATTAGACGTGTCCGTCTAATTGCGTAGGTATAACACCTCAACATATAGACTTAGATGAATAGATTTTGAGCAAAAATACGTCTAAGTACAAACCGTTTCTTTTAGACACACTTGTCTAATTAGACCGATTAAGAATATGCGTCTAGAGAGTATCTTTACTTCCAAAGTAATTTTCCCTCTCATTATGTATAGGGATAGAAAAACATAAGAGATAGTTTTTGTTGTCCAAAGACCAAAAACATTTTTAACAGATAAAAAACATTTATCTACTAGAATGGCAAAGGCCATTGTTGATCTTCCAGGTTGTGTACTCAAAAGAGTATTCTTCTTGCTTCCTTCATGCAATCCTCCTGCATCACCTCAGTCTCCTGAGTTCTTTCTTCATCTTATCTTGCCATGAAGTAGGTCACCTCTTCTTCGTCACTTTCACTGGATGAAAAGTAGGAACCACGGCTGCTTCCTCTATTCTTTCCGTCGCCTGCCATAAGAGCCTTCAGCTCTTTTCCATCATCCTTGGCATCTTTACGTTTCGGCTTCCGGCATTCCGATGCATAATGACCTTTAATACCACAGTTAAAACAAGTAACATTAGTTTTAGATTTTTTATTGTCATTAGAATTTGAAGAGTTCGAGTTAGAGTTGCTCTTCTTCATGAAGTCGCTAAACTTCTTCACAAAGAGAGACATGGCATCGCTGCTCAGCTGCTGAGCTACCATCTTCACATTCGGAGCGGTTAGTGGCTCTTCAGCAGTCACCAGTGCCTTGGCAATAATAACGGATGTGGGTTGATCTTCTTCCATCCTACAGTTCAGCTCGAACTCATAGGCCTTGAGATCAGGAAAGAGATCAAAGAGAGAGATCTTGTTAAGATCTTTGGATTCTCTCATTGCCATAGTCTTTATGTCCCATTCCCTTGGAAGAGCACGCATGACCTTGATAGCAAGCTCCCGGTTGCTATAGGTCTTGCCTAAGATAGACAGAGAGGAGACGATCTTGCTGAATTTGGTGTCGAAATCATTCATTGTTTCACCAGGGCGCATCTTGAAGCGGTTGAACTGTTGAGTGGCAACCATAATCTTGTCCCAGACCTCTTTGGCAGTATCACATTCAATAATGTAGTTGAACATGCTGTCATCGAGAGATCTGTACAGAACATCAAGAGCCATGTTGTTGAGGTTGTTCTGCCTCTTTTCATCAGCGTTCTAGTCAGCCTTCTCTTTATCAATCTTGATAGGACCTTCTGTGACAACGCTCTACATGTCATCATGAAGAGAAGAGAGATGAACACGAATTCTTTTCTTCCAGACAATGTAGTTTTTTCGAGAGAAAGTTGGAATGGTTGTAGCACTAGCATCTTTGGTTATGGTCGACATATTTCAGGAAAGGCTTGAGAATAGAAACCTGGCTTTGATACCAATTGATAGGATCGGCTTTATCGATAGAGACGGGGGTCTGGCTATGGATGAAGGCTTATGAAAAACGTTTTGAAAGAAATCATGTTAGGGATTTAATTCGCTTTCTATTCTACGCAAACACTTGTAAACACTTGAAACAAAGGCGGAATTGTTTATATGGGTTTGAAGCTTAAAATGAAATATGAAAAGATGACAAATGAAAGAACACAGTAGTTTGTTTATGGATGTTCGGAGAAACTCTCCTACGTCACCCCTTCTTCCAACCACCGGAATGATTCACTATAATATGATTCGAATCAAATACAGTTTACACACACTTAGCTCACTATTGAACAGAACACTTTCTGTTCAATTACAAGATGAAAAATATCACTCAGCTAAAGGTGTTTTGATTCTAGCTCTCTCTTGATTCACACACAGTACAATCAGAAAGCATCTTCACAATATGAATATTCAAAGGCTTGAAAATATCAGTAATTTCAGTAAGCAAGATGATCGAGATCGGCAAATTTGTAAGGCAGATTGTCCGTTGTCCTTGAGATTTGTTAAATACTGAGCACGAGCTAACGGTCGAATCTTTTATAATGATACGTGGCACTCTTCCATTAGAAGCCTCCATTGTACACAGCAGGTTCTGAGCACAAGGATCGTGGTCGTACACCACTAGTAGTGCGCCGAATATTCCATTAGAGATGTACCTACAAAACAAGTAATATGAGGAAAATTCTCTTACGTGACATTCGTTGGTTGGTTGCATTTAGTTGTTGTATTGATCTTCACTAGAAAGTGGAGCAGGAGTAGGGTACAGCTATAGCACGTGGGTAGACGAATGCTAGCTTCAAGCATACTACTTAAGTTGAGCATTAGACGTATTTCAGTTAGACGGATTGTGAAAATCAGTCTAATGAAATCAAACATCCCTTCTAATAACAGAGTCTATTAGACCGCCTGGTCTAATAGAATTAGACTTACGTCTAATTACAATAACCATTAGACTGCACGTCTAACTCCACTAAGTTAGACTACACGTCTAATTTCGGTTCTACCTCAGACTTGTCTGAAGGAGTTAGACTTACGTCTAACTTTCACTTAATTAGACTGCACGTCTAATTATCCAATAACCATTAGACTGCACGTCTAATTCCGGTTCTACCTCAGACTTGTCTGAAGGAGTTAGACTTACGTCTAACTTTCACAATGCATTAGACTACCCGTCTAATCATTCACTAACCATTAGACTACACGTCTAATTCCGGTTCTACCTCAGACTTGTCTGAAGGAGTTAGACTTACGTCTAACTTTCGCAATCTATTAGACTGCACGTCTAACTCCGATAAGTTAGACTGCACGTCTAATTCCGCACATATTAGACTATCCATCTAATTGCAAATATATTAGACTGCACGTCTAACTCCGCTAAGTTAGATTGCACGTCTAATTCTGAATATCTATTAGACCATACGTCTAATTCGATGCATTCATTAGACTGCACGTCTAACTCCGTTGAGTTAGACTGCACGTCTAATTCTATACATCTAATACCAAAATCGGTCTAATGATTCTCATTAGAGCCAAATCTTATGAAGTATGATTTCGATACACCTGCATCAAAACTCATAAGTCATTTCATCATCAAAATCTCAATGGTTAAATTATTTCAACACTTAGTCAAAATAATTTGACCCAACAGAATCGAAGCCCTTCAGCCTCTTTCAGCAATTGTGATTCTTCCTCAGCATTTCTTGCTTGGCAATCCATCCTTTGATCAAGATCTGCGCTTATTCTAGAAACTGAAAGCTTAGAATCCCATCTCATTATTCAAATGTCTTTTCTCTCTTTCTATGCTTTCAGAAATTTGTTCAAGAACTTGTTGCATCCAAAGGACGTGAACATGCATTCCATAGGATTTTAGGAAGAGAGTAAATGGGGATAGATGACGTTTTTCACTTTTTCATTAAGCAATGGAATGAACAGTTTTTTTGTCTAAAAATATAGAAATCACAGGAATTACAACAGCAGTACCATTTTCAACACAATTGGTTAAAGAAGAGCCACCACGCTCACACAAGAAGAATCCAAATCGATCTCCCCCTTAGCCTCTCCCTCAACGCCGTCTTTGTATCATTAGTAACATCCCATGCATTAGTTGAGAGCAGATCTCTTCGTCAGAATTACTCTCAAATCTTTTTTTTTAATAATAATAATAGTAGAATATAGAATAAAGTCCTCCACCAGTGGCTGTTCCGGCCACCAGCAGAGACAACGGAAACCCTCTAAGAACTCTTAAATTTGGAGCTCTGATACTATGTTAAAATCTTGAAGAAAAAAGGTAAATTGAAATTGTATTATTAAAAAGTTGTGTTCTAACAATTGCATATCTCCTATATAATATATAGAAGTTTTATTTCTAAATAATTAACAAAATTAACTAACTATTTAAACTAATTAACAATTTTAGTTAGTAACTAATTAATTATGTTATTATTACTATTTTTACAGCTAGGCTAGAAGATGTTTAACAAGTATCCCTGATGATTTGAGCAATGACGGGCTCGGTGAGAGATGATATGAGCCAACTTATTATCCTTGGATCTTGTTCTTCATAGATTTCAAAATCGGGATTGAATATGATGATGGGTTTTCCTCTTCATCAATTGCATCACTTTCGGCACTAGCATTATTCAGGGGTAGGATTTTTTTTTATCAGAAACAAGCTAAACAACCAAATTCTTTTTAAAATTAGTATCATTTCAGATTTTTCAAAGAACAAAATTATATTGGTCAAGTTTCACAAAGAAGAAAATGACGCATACATAAATATATTTATTTAACATCGCAAAATGAGTTAATTTTTTCATAACTATCAAATTCTGTTTAGTCAAATGACAACTTACTTCATTATTGCATTAAAAATAAAAAAAAAGTTTTATAATAAAAAAAAAATAAAAAAAATTTAAAATTATCACTGGACATATAAAATATTATAGAGAAAATAATTATAACAAAATATATTATTAAAAAATTTAATAATATTTTTTTCTTTTTTAAATTAAGTGTTTTATATTTAAAAATAAAGGTGAACACGATATTAAATTAATAAAATAAAAATAACTTAAAAATGAAAATGGTCCAGCATTCATTCTCAAATCAATTGAGATGGCTTGACCTCGTATGAGATCCTATTTGATCATAGAACTAATAATTGATTCAATTCGCATTAATTTTATTAGGAATTAAATAAATATAATTTGAATTTAATATAAATTTGTTAAATTTAACTATTTGGTAACCAACTAGTTAATAGGCCGGATCCCTGATTTTAATAATTGTTTTATTAATATTAATTTTATATAATAAGTTCTCAAGGAATACATACTGGGTCATTTTTTTTTATTATATATATATATATATATATATATCCGTATTTAAAAATAATAATAATTATATTAATTGACTAGTTACAAGAGAAAAAGACTTTAAATTACATTTTAGGTTAATTCTCTTTAGATGCATATTTTTTTTTCTTTTCACTTTCTTTAAGTCTAATCTATTTATTTTTTTTGGGTCCACCATGGCACCATCTATATAAATTTTTTGTCGTCTCTAACCTAGAACAATAACATACCTAATACAGTATAAAGAAATCACAAATATAAAAACATAAGAGGAAAAGTGTCACATTTTGCTAGTTGGTTTTAATTTTTTATGTTTATTATCTTCCTGTTCACGTATTTATATGTAGGTGATATTGATGTCATTACAAGATCTAACCAAATAAGTTATGTTTTTCTAATGTTAGAAGCGATCTTTGCAATAACGTTACATCATTGAAAGAAAATCATAATTATTTTATAAAAATTAATATCACGTTTTACATTTGAGTTAAGTCATGAACTAGATTAGTGTTAAAATAAATGCCCAATTAGTGTAGAGAAATACCATAAAGCCCAAATTGGCCCAGCTTTGATTTGAACATTTCTTTTCACCAATTAAAAAAACTCATAAACAATTGGTCTGATGCCACTTGACTTGCGTATTGATTGTGGATTTTGTTTGGCTGGTCTTTTTTTCTAACATTTTTTTTGTTTAGTTGGTCTAAGGTTGTTTTTCGTTGTTATATCATTTACGATACGTGTCTTTTAGTCTTAGTTCAGTTTTGTTTTGTTTTCCTTTACATGTTACTCGGTTATTTTTTGATCGAAATGTTTGATGAGGCTTCTATCCAACTTTAGCTTAGTAAGATTTCATTGCCTCATTATCGAGAAAAATGATGGCTTGGTTTATTTGTCATTCAAAATTCTGTAATTCTTTTGTTTTTGGTTATTAGAGATATCATTTACCTTTTATCTATTGAAAATTGTAATCAATATTAAGGACACTTTGTTTGTTTAACTTTTATCTTATTAATAGATACTATTTCAAATTTTCTTTTATAACAGGCAAAATTCTCTAATTTACAATTTATTAGATTTAGGTAAGGGTTATAATATTTTTTTTATTTTAATTAAAGAGAATTAGCATTAAAAAAATTATCTAATTTACAATTATTAGATTTGAATAAAGGTTATTATATTTGTTTTTTATTTTTTTAATTAAAAAGAACTAGCATAACACATTATAATAATAATTCGTTTTTTAATTTTTTAAGTTGATTTTTATCACTGAGTTAATTATCTTAATTATGAATATATGTGTTTCATTCTAATTGTGGATATAAATTTTTTTTTTAAATAACTATTGGTTCAATTCGGCTTGGAGGATTATAATGCCAGACTAATTATTTTGGTTTGTCAATTGTCTTTCACGAAACTTACTTATCTTATCTTATTGAAGTTTGATCAAATATTATAATAAAATAATTTAGAGAAAAAATAAGGATGTAAAAAATGGAATAGAAAATATTTTACCCTATTCCTTAACTAAGTCATTTTCTCATTAATTTAGAGTCACATATAAAGAAAGCATAAGGTTTTTGTTTTATTTTTTTAATATTTAAAAACCATTATGAACCCAAAACTAAGGTCGATAATTTAAAACAATCTCGTGCTAACCAAACTAATTGGTATAATTTTTTCCCTTTTTGACTGGATTCGAAACGGGACAGGAAAAACTCGAAATATGTTAATTGAGGGATAGTATTTACATGTCTAGCACCGTTCAAAAAAATACAATTATTTATTTACTTTTTATTGATTGTTATTTTTTGCATCTTCTAAACATTCACGTTATTATTTATTTTTCTCTTTGCTGTGATTTTGTCTGTGAGTTGTCTTCATCTTTCTATTCCTTTGTCTATTCTTCTAATTTGATATTCTCTTTTTCTTTTCACTTCATCTTCCTTACTATTGAGAAGGTTTCAATCTGTTTGCATATATATTTTGTATTGTATTTTATTATTTTTCATACTAATTAATATCAATATGTGGTCTGACCATCGGTCCGATCGCGAAACGGTTTAGTGAGCGATCTGGATTTTGTCTTCAAAACGGTCACCTTTCGAATCGATCAAATTTCGGTCCGACTGGACGGTTCAACCGGAAAATCAAATCGGTTATTTTCGGTTGAAAAAGTTATTGTATAAACTATTATTATTTAATTTATTTTCTTTCTTTACCTCTCACAGATTTCTTTCTTTCTTGATTCCTCCGGTTCGAAAGAAGAAAGAGACACTAATAAGAAAGACGAATATGGCATGACAATGATGCAAATATCTCTAATCTCTTCCTTAATAGATCTAATTCAGAGTTCTTCAACTGGAACTCATCGATAAGTTTATCATTTTCCGTAGTATTTCTGATATTGTGTTGGTTTATGAGCAGCAAATAAATCAATTTACAATAGAATGAAATTAGGGTTCTTCAATTTGATGTGTTTAAGTTTATAAGAGAATAAGTGCTGAGAATTTCGAATGATAGCTTCCTCTCTCGGATACCAGGGATACCGGGAGCCATTACTGAATTTTGGTGAAGAAATAAGACTAATTTGCAAGGGTTTGTTAATTTGATTTAGTGAATTATGAATATTTGGTATAAAAAATTTAATTGATAATTATAATTTAAGTAGTATTTATTTAATTATTTTTTTATATATTTAACTGATTTATATATACAATTTATGTATTAATATATTTAAATTTATTTTTATTTTAAATAAAAAAATTCATACATTACAAAAATTGGTTAATAATCGAAACGGTTTTTAAAACAATCATTAATATAAACGGTTTTTAAAAACAATGATTAATATAAACATCTTTGACATTACATATTCTCTCTTCAGGCATTCTCAATTCTTGTTATATTTTCTCTTGACGACGGTATTTTCAGTTTTAGTTTTAGGTCAGTGGGTAAAATATTGTGACTGAAAAAAATGTTAGACTTCAATATATATAGTTAAATATTTAAATAATTATTATTTATTAAGAAAGATAAACATTTTATTTATTAATATTTATTTTTAATTTTGAAGATGGAGAATGGAGAATTGTTTATTTGAATATTTAATATTTTAGAATTATTGTTGATAAGTGTTATTTTTTATTTGATATTTTGATCATTTATAATTAAAAATATATGAATTATTTTATTATATTTAAGTTTAAGTTGTTTTTGGTTTTCCGTGCAATGCGGGAAAATTCATCCATGTTGGGGCGGTGATAATTTATATTTAAAATTTCTGTTGGAATCAGGATGGGGTCGGTTAATTTGGGCAGAGATAATAATGTTATTTCTCGAATTGAACTGTCGCATTATCATCTCTGCTCACAATCATAACATTTCAACTTCAAAGTATTTTAAATTAGAATCGAACCCATAACTTTTTATTTTTTTAGGAACCCTCCTTGTCATTTAAACTATCATAATATCGACTAAATAAAGCATAATTAAATATGTAAAATTATATAATAAGTAATCAAATTGAACCAGTTTAAAAGAAAAAAATAAATCATTATTCATTATTATCAGTTGACATTCAATTCTCAAATTTCTTCAACCACGATTATTTTGATATTTTTAAACTTTCTTAATAAATAAATTAAAACTTAAGGTAAACATAGAGTAAAATGTACCAAAAAAACGAGTTATCTTTATTTCGTGTTCCAAGTGACAACGAGAATGAAGTGGATTGATTATATGTATAAATTATGTATAGTGGAATGGTAGTCAATAAAAATTATTTCATCTTGATATAATAGAAAATAATACTAATAAGATTCTTGGGATATTTTCAATATTTAATAATGCATGCGTTGACACAGATTAATTAAAGAAATATATAGTTTTGTTTTCTAAGTTCTTCAATTTTGAAGGTGTCCATGTTTTGTGTTTTACAAAAATTGTATCAAATTTGAATGACAATTAGTGCATTGACCATTTTGCAATAAAATATCCATATGATAGGACCCGATGCCATAAAATAACCCTACTTTTGTGGGTTTTTTCTATTGTCAAGAAAAGTAATAAGAATGAAGAATCAACTCCTCATAATATATATAATACAATGAGATATGAGATTTCATTTGTAACGTGTCAAATAATAATGTAGGCATAAATAAATAATTGAAAATTTATCGATTTGAATGATCCCAACATGAATACTTGTGCGATTTGGGATCAAACTTCTAAATCATATAAAATTAATATTAAATTTAATACAAATATTTTAATCAATAATTTATTTATTCACGTTTTTTTAAATGGCTCGTTTATATTAAAGTGATAAAATTGTTTAAACATAACGACAAATTATTACATGAAAAAAAATAAGAAAAAAATACACACATTACCCAATAAATTATCAAGCTTATATATTTTTTAAGAAAACGAAAAACTCTCCGACCTACTCCACTCACCGGAATTTCAGAACGAATATCAGAAATCGTTGTAATAATAGAATTATTAATTATACGCATCAGACGACTACGAAAATTGAATGTTCGACGATTTCTCTCCAACTAAATTGTTCACCAAAAAATAATAGAGAATAACTCAAATATGTTTTCATGTCATATTTTGATTCAATTCAAACTTCACAACAACTATCCAAAGGCTCGAACAATATCTTATCAATTTTAATCATACTTCGAAAGACTTCATATGACAAATACGACTTACCATAATGCAATTTTTCCATAATACCACGAGAATCTCACCCGACACTCATATAGAATTAAGAGACTCTCAACTACAAAACCATCTACATAAATCCATTATAATCCACTGAAATGTTAATGTACATCTAATTAAGTTGGTTACGAGTCTGACCCATTTTGTTATAAGAAGAAATGCAGCAAGCTTTAGGGAAGGTTTACAAGTTTGAACCCAAAATCAGACAAAGTTTCCAAAATTCGAGGGCCAAATCACAATTATGGGCAATAATTAAATAAAAAGATTTTTATAGTTTGGACTTTAAGACACAAGCAAGCAAACACATGGAAATTAATAGCGCCGAATAAACCGGGTTTGACAGCAGGTGAACCGGAAAATATCCTTTTTCATTCATATCCTTACACGTATCTGCCAGCTCTTTTATTTATTATTATTATTATTATTATTATTATCTGGCACCGTTTAATAAATCTTGTGGTACTGAATCAATAAACGTCACAAATATATATATTTAATAGAAGCTATTAAAGTTGAAAAAATATATTAGATAAATTAGTATAAAATCCAAATTTTATAAAAAAAACAATAGGATTCAAATAATTAATGGTGGCCACGTTTCTTTAAATTCAAAAAAATCATTAGTATTAATTAGTACTCTTAATTTCTTTAAATTTTATTACTTTATTTAGTATATAAATTATTTTCTTGATAATATTACTCGTATTATTTGATATACATTTTCTTTTTTATTTACGATCAAATTATTATTTTGTTAATTAATAATAATCTAGCTATTTTCTAATTTATTATTATTGACAGATATAAATATTTTGTTTAAATCGTGCATGATCTCAAAACTTAGTATATATAACAGTCTGTTTGATTTCAAAACTATACAAAACTATACAAAACTAATGATTATTTTATTTTCTTTAAGTCAAAGAGATCCAAAAATAATTATATATATTTTTTTAATGTTTAATATGTTATGAAAATTTCTTGAGTAAGATATTATTAAAAAAAATCAAAAATTAAAATTATGAAAAATTAATAAATTATCCAGTACAAAAAAAAATCAAGAAAGATGATAAGTCCTTCAACAAAGACTATAGGTTTTCAAAACAAATCTAGAAAACGTGTAGTGGAGAATAAGTATTTATCAAATAACTAAAAGTAGTGTATTTCTTTCTTTAAAAAAAAGTCTACAATTAGATAATAATGATATATATAATTAAATAAGTAAACCTAAACAAAAAAAAAAAAAAACACACACACACAATTGATGTTGACCACTAAATACTAGTATTTTAAATGCAATTATTTATTATCATGGACAAATTATCAAAAATCTTATAAGCATTATCTTATAAACATGCATTCATGTCCCCTTAAATTAACACACATACAAAAAAACTATGACTCTACAATGTTAAAAATAAAAAATAAAATAAAATATTTTTAAAAATAAATAAGATACACACAAGTACGTTAAAATCCGATGATTTTAATATTTTACATAAGATTAACGAGTCCGATTTTAAGTAAATTTTTAAATAGATAAACTATTACGATTTAAAATTTACGATAATAAAATTTTACGAGTTTACGAGTTTATAAATAATTTTAATTTTACGATAACATACGATTTTACGTTTAAAAAAATAAATTTATATTTATAAATTAAAAAAATTAAGTTATTATTTTTTCAAATAAATTAATTTATATGAATTAATATGGTAAGTATAATCTAGTGTTATTTATTTATTTATTATTATTATTTAATTAATTTTAAATTTAAATATATACAATTTTAAATTAACTGAGTATAAAATATTTAATTATATATAAAAATAATAATAATATACTACTATTATTTTTTAAAATTAAATTCTTACTATTTTAAGAAAACTATAAATTTTAGAAGTCTACAAGTTGTCAACGATTTTACGTACTCTCAATTTTGACATATTTGGATACACGCACTTATATCTAAACAAAACGAACCACTCATTTTGAAAGACTTTGACATATCAATATGTTAAGATAAATTTATCTAACTTGTCAATGTATTTAATGATATATGAATTACAACTCCTATTTGTGGCTTCCATTAGTTTGGTTTTATATTCATTTTTATATAGCGGGTGAGGATGCTTTGAAATGTTTAAGTAATTAATATTTTTTTAAAATTTATCTAAACAGGGAAAGAGAAAAATCAATTTGGTTAACATGAACTTCCCAAAATAAGTTAATTAGTTAGCCGTTTCGTGCCAATATTTGATAGTATTTTTAAATGGCTAACTAATTAATTACTGCTTGCTTTAGGATGGATTTTATTTTATTTTTTTAATTAAAACATGACAATAATATATATTTATTGGAGTGTGGAATTTTGATCTTAATATTATTATTGTATTTTTAATTAATAAAAGGATAAAATTTATTATTATGAAGAAATTTTGTCTTTTCTGGTTGGAAAACTAACCTTTCTTTTCAGTTATTATGATGTGATTGATTGTATATATATTTTTAATTATTTTGCTTATACTGGTAGTGGCCTATTGATTAACATCGTTAAATAAAACGTCATGATATTTAAATTATAATAATATTAATATTAATTTTCAAATATTAAATTGTAATGTCTATTTCAAAACATACAATTATATAATCATCTCATTGAAAAATTGATGTAATTAAAATTGAAATAAATAAGGAATGTTATTCAAATTTGAGAAAAGGTAAACATTCAAACTTAATTGAATCTTTATATTGACTTATTCCAAACTGAAAAAGACATTTTATTCTTCAGATGTATGACTAAACCTAGAGTTTTGATATTTTATAAAAATTAATCTAAAATAAAAATAACTCTGTTTATATATATACTAACTTAAAATATTAAAATTTATAATTAAGTTTTGTTTTTAGTTAACATTTAACTTGTTAACTTTCTATTGTTATTTTTTAAATGGTTCATGTATTATATAAAAAAATAATAATTCGTTTAAGTATAGTAAAATTAAACATGTCATAAAAAATAATTAAAATTTATAATAATAAAAATTAAGAGATTAGTATTACGATCATGAAGTTTCTTTTAAGACCGTGAACTTTTTTCATTAAAATAAATATATTATTATATAAAAAATAGTTTAAATATGAAAAGAAGTATGTATATGAATATAAAAAAGCTAAATTTCATGTAATGTTATTGAGTTGTTTTAAATAATAATTATTTATATATTTGTTTAATAAGAAATAACTTTTAAATTGTTATATATATTGTTGTTTTTTTATATAATTAATTTTATTTTTTTCATTGTTTTAAAAATATTAACTTGTAAACCTGTTTAAACGACTAAATATCCTAATAGCACATGAATTCAGAGAGCAGATCTTGAAAATAAAAATTAATAATTATTATTTTTTATTTTTTTGGGTCTGGTTCGGATTAAGGTTTTTGAAAAAATCTAGAGAGAGGAAAAATAATGATTGGTGATGATTTTGAGGAGGTGATGATTATTTTTGATAAAAAGACTTAAATGTATTAATATATATAAATAAAATAAAAAATAATAATTTAAAATAAAGAGTATTCTAGTATTTTAGTTAATGAAATTAGTGATGTAATTGCTGAGAGATGATTGATTGAAAAATTAATTTTGGATAAATTTTTTAAAAAACTCGAAGAGAACGAGATCTTAGTTTAGTTCATTATTTACTTGTTTATTCTTAAAAAAAAAATCCATGTTATTTACTCGTTTAATTTATTCTTTATTTCTTTATACTCGTCGGTCGTCCGTGACTCTAAATTTTGAATTCATCCGTTTATAATTTAACCCCACATATAAAAACAAAGAAATAATTGTATTTGAAATAGAGTTGGCATGCATTAGGTCACTTAGAAATAGTATTTAATTGAATTTGTTATGTGTATGCGTGTATATAATGTAGATAATAAGATAAAGAAGACTCTTATATTTCTCAATTTCACACCTAATTTTGATTCACATTGGTAGACTAGACCGACCCGACCCGCCCGGCCGCTCTGTTTGTTCCCGAATTCACACTTTTAATTAATTAATTAATTAATTAATTAATTAATTGTCTTCTTCTTCTTCTCCAATATCTCTCTTCTATATAAACCCACCCACCATCTTCTTCATTTTAAATATATCAATCTCTCTCTCTATTTCTCTTGTTTTCTTTTCTTTTGATCATAAATATTTATATATTAAGATGGCCGAAAGTGGAGTTAAGGGTTTTGAATCGGGTAAGAAGAAGGGAAGATGTTGGGATTTGATATTGAGGACGACGGCGCTTGCCTTTACTCTGACGGCGGCGGTGTTGCTCGGCGTGAACAAGCAGACAAAGTTGATTACAGCGCAGCCCTTTCCCACCCTCCCTCCCATGACCGTTCCTCTCACCGCAAAATGGCACTATCTCTCCGCCTTCATGTATCTATCTCTCTCTCACACTCACTTCTAGATAGCTAGATTCTTACTTAAAATAGATTGTTTTATAAAACTATATAACTCTTTCTTAAAATAGAATAACTTTAAGAGGTTGAATAATAAACCCAACGAAAAAATTACCGAAAGCCCGTCTACGATCTGGCCTGCTAGGTTGTTTAATGTCCTGAAATCGCTGATTTCGGGTTTTGAAATGCCGGAACATTTTTTATTTTCTCGCTCTACACACATGCGTTTTGAAACATTTTTAAAATTTTCTCTCTCATAATTACATGGCATGCCACGTTAATTCGTGCACTTCATTTCTTTAATTTCTTTTTGTTGAATTTATCATTTTTTTTTTTTAAGGTTATGCGCGATGGTTTGAGAAAATGTTTTTTGTTTTTCAAAAAAAAACCTTGTCCTTATATTCTAATTTTATCTCTTCTTTTTTAGAATTAATTTTGGATAGTTTGGTATTTAATTATATAAAAAGAGTAATTAAACAGTTAAAATAAGGATAAATAATGGTTGAATTTTGGGATAAAATCTTCAAAAAAAAAAAAAAAAAAAAAACTTATCAAACAAGAGCATTGAGGGTTCGGTTTAGATTATTTGAAAAAACAAAAGCTAAAAAAAAAAATCATTTAACTTTCTTATTATCCATCGTTAATAGTTACTTTTTTGCATATTCAAAGTTTAAATCCGAGACCTAAATTGTCCGGATTAATAAAAAATTGTTTATACTTTTTAAAAGGATAAAACTTTCTTTGTGAATACTCAATCTCATGAATAGTCAAAATTCATGTTATAGACTATTGCTCATGCATATTTTTTTTTTAATTTTAGTTGCCTAGCCAAAATTTGTCTTATTAGTTATTAAGCATGAGAATAAAAATAAATGAATACAAAAATGGAGGGATATTGACTACTCTTTCCTTTTATAAAATTAGTTTAATTAAAGAACTAATTGGGGGTGTGAATAGATATTTAACAAAGAAACAGTTAAAGAAGGTCACTATATTGAAACATGAAAGTTTTTATTTCATTTGACTTTTGATCTAACTAACAAGATAATATAAATATTTAAAATTATAGACATTGAAATAAATGTACTTACATCATACAACAATGACTAGTATTTAATAATCAACCACATTACAATTAATGATGTTCATCATCTAGCTACCCAACTGCAGATTTAATCTTATTTATCTTTGAATAATAATAATAATAATTTGATGTATGGTGCAGATTCTTTGTGGTGGCGAATTCCATAGCAAGTGGGTATGCTGCGATTTCCTTGATCCCATCTTTCCTTGCGAAGAAACGTCCATCAATGGCTGTGATTGTTCTTGATCTCTTGATGGTGGGTCTTCTCTTCTCATCCATTGGAGCTGCCGGGGCAATTGGAATAATAGGTCAAAAAGGAAACGACCACGTTAAATGGAACAAAGTTTGCAATGTTTTCGATAAATTCTGTCACCAGGTCATTGCAGCTATCGCGCTATCGTTTATCGGTTCGCTTGCCTTCTTTCTACTTGTTGTACTCGCAGCTCACAATCTCCACAAGAAATCCCACTAGTTAGAGTTGAAAATTTAGTCTTTTGTTGTTTACAAAAAAAAACATTATTATGGTGTGTAATGTATGACTAAATTATGTAATATCTTCAAAGTTGGTGTGCATGGTTCAGTTGAATCTTCAATTTCTTAATGTTATTTAATAAACCATCTTATAACTTAATTTCCACTTATAACATATAGTAATAACTCAAATGTAATAATCAAAATCAAAAGGTTACATGTCCTTCAGGAGCCAGGTTGGCGTTTTTACAAAGATCGATGTCATCAAATCTGTTCGTCGACACTTCGTTGTCAAGGGGGACCCGATCCGACCCAAATCAACAAACATGGAAGCATTTAAGGCAGAGGAAATGACTTTTGTTTTTTGTGTTTCCCCATTTATGAACTCGGGCTCATAATTGAAATTGCCCCCAAATTTGGTTGAAGATTGTCTGTTTGTCAATATCTATTTACATCCATTTGACTTTAAACCATATCTGCCAGCAATACAAGCATAACATTGATGTTCTTCTGTAGAGCAGCAGCAGCGGATTCCTGAATAAATATGCCCAAAAAGTCATATATATGATTCAACGACTCTTTTTGATTGAATTAGATTAAATGTATACAACTTTTTTGGCTAATTCCCATTTTGCCCTTACTCTCTATATAACAATTATTGTTGTGTTAAGGGTATTTAGGACAAAGATGACAAATGTATTTTTGGATAGAAGTTAAGGCAATTAGAATTTAATGCCAAATGTAGATTTGTTTGTATTCTTACCAAACAAAAGATTATGTCTTCAGCTAATTAAATACCTTTATGTCTTCATCTTTCTGGTGCTTAATAACCTCCAAAGGCCACTTTTCAACCAGTTTCTGAAACTCGGCTATCATTTTTGAACTCATTGATTTGGGTAGGATCTGCAAACGTGTGATTTAGGATTTAGATATAACCGAGGCCAATAGAAAATATTATATATATCAGAGCAGATACAGCATATATATATATCCCATTTTCCAATTTAAATCAGTGATTATGCAAGCAAACTGGACGATGATATCCATTAAGAGGATTATATAAGACATTTAAGAGGAAGATTATAGTCATACGGAACTGATTTCTACGAATTAATAATACCTGATTGACACTTCGAATCATTGCAGCAGCATCCTCGGGCTTATTTTGGAGGAGCAATAGCTGCAAAGGCATGTTATTAAAGCCATGAATCTATTATTGGCATCTATTGAAATACATCTCAAATTATGTAGCTATAGAAGGTCAGTAAGCATGCATGTGCAGAAATACCTTTATAAAGCATATAAACAAATTGTATAGTTAGGGTTGGAATTATTTTTCTTGAATTTTTATCAAACATATACATCTATGCTACTGAGGTTCAAAGGAGATTTTTTTATATTTTTTTTTGTTATTCATAACCTAAGTCCTTTGGCACTGCAAGGTTTACAAATACGTACCTTAGCACATGAAATAGCGGTGAGAATAGAGTGACGCGTTGTGGTTTCTGATCTCAAAATTTCAATTTTCATTAGAGAATCAACATCTCCTGCAAAGGTGGTGGGATGGGATGATGAATATTTATTCAGATACATAAACGTTTGAAACTAAAATTAGTCAAAAGAGATTCTGAAATATATTTTGAAAGTCCATCCACAAATACAAATGTCTAGAAATACAAATCAAGCAAATAAAATTTGTTGGACCTCGTTTGGCAGCAAAGTCCATCCACAAATCAAAAGAAGTTCGTCGTAGCTTCACCCCCGCCTTGACAAATATCTTTGAATACTTATTCATCAATTCCCAGTCATCAGCATTGTAACATATACTGCAATATATCATAGGATTCATATATTGAAAATAAACCATTTGGAAGTGACCATACAAAAACTATCAAATTCAAAAGAATGATAAGTGAGTGCTTGTCGACTGCAGTTTTTCTCTACACATGCCATGTTAAAAGCAAATAAAACCCCCAATCTTAATACATCATATATATATATATATATATATATTAGGAACACACAATACCTGAAGATAATGTCTGCAGTAGAAGGTTGTAATGGCAAATTATTTTTCTCAATAAGCTTCATTGTATCTACCATTAGACTAACATCCTTCTGCTGTTTTGCATACATCTGTGCGGTTAAACAAATGAAAATATTATTAGATTGTGCATATTTATACCAACTTTCTGAATGTTATTGGTACGAAAATGAGATCTACCAGCAAATGATGAGCAGAGACTAAGCTTGGAGATAATCCATACACATTATGTTTCCATAATGCTTTCTTACCTGCCATATATTATGTCATTTACTAACAACAATGAGCAAAATGGGTTGCAGATTCAAGATTAAGAATGAGAAAAAGTCTTCTGGAATTTGAAACTAGGGCCTATGTGACACCAACTCCCCCCAAAACTGATTCTTTTACATATATCAATGTTTTCTCTAGTAACTTATACTGTGGTGTATTTCAACTCCACTATATACTAAATAGGCATATATTCGAAGACACCAGTTGTTAAGTTAATAAAATCACTATCGTGGCAAGCATTCTGCAAGTCCAGCTGACTAGTAATCAAAACGAGGAATTGAAACATTGACTAACCATTTGGGATTCATATCTCTCGACTGTTTAATTTACAGAATGGGCTTATAATGAACAAACAATAATTTCGTCACAAAAGGCATATAGCTAGGGCATACCAAAGTCAATTGCCCCTGCTCGGATGCTAGCCTTGGTGACTTCTCCACACAGATTGCAATCAAATTTTCCATGAATTCTGAGATTAGAGAGTCTCTGCGGAACAGAAGTTTATAGTCAAATGTATAGATTTCAAATTTTGAACTTCCTAACAACAATAGATTCGTTTGGTTTTATTGATTCAAAACAACATCCAGCATAAAGGACGACAACTAGAAGGAAAGAAAGATGATTAAACACATCTGAACGAGAACTCACAAATATTTTAAGACGTTTTAAGATGTTAAAGAGAAGTTTAATGTCATCAACATTGGTACAATTATCAATGAGAGACCATAACCAAGCATTTGGTGGCATACTTCTTTGTTGCGACAGAGATTCAAGCATTTTATCATAGAGTTCCTTTACAGCCTCTGCATTCAAATTAAGAACAGCGCATATTTGTATCACCTCCACTGTGTGACTTCTACATTCAATTAAAAAAAGAAGAACAAGTAAGTACCTGTATGACTATCTGGAATTCCAGAACAATAAAATTCCTTCTGCACAAACATTATTGATCCTACTGGCATCATTTTTTGAAAGCCTGCATAGTTGTTTTTATCTCAATTATCAACATTCAAACAGAAGTTATTATGCTTGTTCATTGATTTCTAACACTTATTCTTCTCAAGGATCAAAATTTATTGGAAATTATCTAGGACCCGTGATGAATATAGAGAAGGAAAACCCTGTACCTAATAAATTGTCGTTATTTCGGTTGGGGGACTGAAAAACAGTATAAGGAGCTCTGGAAAGAGACGCTTGGGCTCCATGGTCTGAGGAGAAGAGGACTCGCGGCGGTCTAAGAGACGATACCAGTAAGCGGGCTCTCAAGAGGGCTTGCATTCGTTAGATCGACCGAACAACAGGGAGAGAGATGAACACAAGGAAGGATTCGGACTTCCAGTTTGGGGGCGGGGTTTTGAAGACTCTGTTTTTGTAAGCTACGCCTTCAAGATTTTCTTTGAAATTTATTAATAGCCCAAAATAGCAATTAGGGTCTCAAACTTTGGCCTTTTTTTTTTTGCTAACCAAATTCGAACGAAAAATATTCAAAGAATTTAGTGTCATAAACGGTGTCGAGAATAATGTCTCAACTCCCAACACGTAGTTAGACTTAAATCTAAGGGAAATTTGAGCAAATGACCTAAAAATAGGGTGAATTGCGTTTGGTGAGAGTGAATAAATTAAATAGCGCTGGTGATCCCCTTTTTTTTCTAACGAAAATGTCCCTACTGCGTCACGCATTCTCAGGTTGCGTGACGCAATTTTTTATTTTTTTATTTTTTTATTTTTCAAAAAAAAATAATTATAAATTTTTTTGGACGAAAATGTCTCAGAAACCCCAGTTGCGTCACGCAATCGCGAGACGAAAAAAAAAAATCGGTTGCGTTACGCAAGTGTACAATTGTCATTAAAAAACAAAAAGGGTCACCAGCGCTATTTAAATTATCACCATCACTTTCCTCATTTCACCCTATTTTTAGGGTCATCTGCTCAAATTCCCCAAATCTAACTAGAGAGAAATTCAATTTTTTAAGTTCAGGTCACGTGTTATTGTTGTTTATATTCTCGTTTTTTTATTCTTCCTCAATATATATCACCTAATATAGAGTTTTATTATTATGTTAGTTGTTTTTCTGTTTAATTAATTATTTTAAAATTTGTTTATCAAAACTGACTCATTATTCAGATATATCTAATCCGGTAATGAAAACGTTAACAGAAAAACATTGTACTAGTGCAAAATGGAGATCAAAACGTAAAAGAATGGAGATCCACAGTAATCGAAAATTTCCAATTGATATTAGACTAAAAAGGTAACAGAAAAACAGTTGAATTTCTTTCACATTATACACTATCAAAGAGAACATATTTGAATTGAAGTCCACTACTTAATATTGATTGATTTGATTACATGTGCAAGTGTAGTAGTATAACTATTGTCTACGATTTTCCTTTTGTACTAAAATAAGGAAATCGAAGGCGTAAGATATTATCATCATTCTGTCAGTGAGTGGGGGTTTAGAACCGGAGCTCGAATAATCCTTGAGTTGTAAGATTGACAATTCCCACATTTATGCCCGAGTATATGAAACGCTACTTCTGTTGTATCGTTGCAATCGTTACAAAGTATCCAAACCTAGCAAACAAAATATTTCTTCAACAATCAAACCTTAAAAAAAATGACCACGAAATAATAACAATTTTTACCTTCTTGTTCCTGTAGACCTCGGGCATGGCAGTTGCTTCAATCTCTTCGTCAATCCTCTTCCAGGTTCTGGACATATCGATGACAGATTTCGAGCAAATGGGACAGCAATATCTGTACAACCATTTTTTTTTAATTTAAAGCAAAGCATAATATTCATATATATTAGTATTAAAAAAAATGCCTACTTGTCGTGCTTTATCATCTCGTCGTAACATTCACAATGCATTGTATGCCCGCATTTCATTACAGTCGTGTCTTTCAACGAATCAAATAGGTACTGCCACCAAACAAGTTATATTGTATAGAAAAAAATAAAAGGAAAAAAATAAAAGTCGAAAAGGACCCTAACAAACCTCATAACAAATTGGACAGTGATGTCGCATTGAATTCTCCACGCACAAGTGATTATCAAGCAAACTAATCGAATAACACGATCCTGTATAACAACAAAACTATCGATAAAAATCAAATAAGAACAAAAGCATGTTTGAAAGAGATCGGTCAGATCAGATCAGACAGCGTACCACACTTCTTGCAGTGGAAAAAGTTATCGCGACCACCAACTCTGCCAATTATAAGAATTTCAGAAACAAAAATAAAGCATGACAACAAAAATTGCTTGCTTACTAACCTGCATATCCCACAATCAAAACAATGAAACTGCTTCTTCTCAATCTGAAATTCAAAGAACAAACAGATTGAGGGTATTCATTCATTCATTCATAAACATGTTTATGATGATGACAAGATTGAGAGCAACAGAAACTGACATCATCGTCGAAGAACTTGCATATTTTACAAAAGTATTCTCCCATGTTAACTCCACAACTAGAACATTTACGGGCTATCTGATGAATATGATAAATGAACAAACAGCATCAAACAAAGAAGCAAACAGTTAAATACTAATCATAAATAAAGGGAAATGCAGATTCAAACCAACCGGTTGCTCTGTGTCACAAACCGAGCAGATGACCTTCTTAATATCATATCGATTAATTTCATGACGATCCACGGGGCTTTTCAATGAATTCTAACAAACCAATTACACAAATATATTCACATTCCAAATACCAGATAATCAATAATTACATTCCAATTACCATTGCTTCATTGTGACAATGGCGACAACCAAACACCTCGTTACAGCAGGGTGCTCTGATCTTGCATCTCCTTCTGTAATGCTTGCATCTATAAAATATCCAAAACCCAATTCAATACATCTTATGAAGCATCAAGAATCCATAAAAAAATGAAAGAAAAAGAGAGATTTAGGGTGCCCACCCATAACCCATCTTCCCATAATCAAGGCGCTCATTCCTTGCGCCATCCATGGTCTGAAAAAGGAAAGAAACTCCGAAGAGAAAGGCAAGGATTTGGGAAGATGCAGTCAAATGGGAGATGGCATCAAGTTGACCTGATCTTCAACTATAATGAAATTTCTTAAAGAATTGAATAATAATTAACAGAATGGTGCCCGAGATAGATGGATGGATGGATAACCAAAATAAATTATGGGTTTTTTTTTCAAATCCAAGAGAATTTCTGAAACTACAGATCAAGAAACTAGAAATTAGAAGCAAAAGAAGAATGGAAAGAAATCTATCTTATGAAGGAGATCGTTGTGGCATTTAAACAAACAGTTGATGCGCAAAATCAACAATTGTGTTTGATTTGCCACTCAAGAATCAAGATTGCGACTTGTTATGAAGCGAGCGAGAATGCGTTATCTCGCATTCAATGCCCCCTCCCTCTCGCATTAAACAAAACGAAAATTCAAGAAATTTTCACCCTTTATAATGACAAAAAACAACATTTTAGTTTGATAAATGTCGTTTTTTTTGTTTTAAATTTTCTTAATTGATCGAAATCGAAGAGACCAGAGAATTTGGGAATGTTTTGGATTGATTGAAATATTTACCCTTATACTTTTAATCACTTTATAATTTGACTCTTATCTCTTATATTTTTCAAGATTTTATTTCGTACTTTTATTTACATTCCTCTTCGTAAAAGTTATGTATAATTCTACGAGTAATGATAGATAACGGAAATTTGGTATCGAGAATAATGTGTCAACACGTGATTGGATTTAAATCTAATAGGAAAAAGAAATTTTATTTTCGAAATGAAATAACGTGATTTTACATTATTTCCGACATCATTCATTACACCAAATTCTCGTTATTTATCGTTACTCTAATTCTACCATCCAAAGATTTTGTGAAGAATGATTCTATTTTAATCTTTGAGACATTGTAGTTTGCATCGGATAAAATAAATTATAAACTAAATAAAAAAATTATGAGTCATGTTATATTTTTACGTAAAAAAAATCGTAATCTCTAAACTCATTTGAGCCCTAACATAACCCTAACATAGATCAACCCTTAAGTGCAATCATTTATTGATAAAATTGAATTAATAGGAGAGTTGATAATATTTATCTTAATACCGAATAGAAAATATTTGTATGAGCAAACTTAGAAATCTTTATTAATTTATTATCTCTTGTTATGCATGTGTTTACATTTTGGTAAATGTTATTTGCTTGTTATTGTAGTTAAATAGTATTTTTTTTATTAATTTGTTATTTATGTTAAATCTAACCAGATTTTGTAATTATTTATAGGTTATTGGTTGATTTTATCAATATTATACGTATATTTTGTGAAGGAGTGAATTGTCGAGTCAAGAGTTGTAGTTAATTTGAATATATATGTGAGAGTAAATGAATATTTGAGTCGGATTGACATGCCCATGAACTTATAACGGTTAAAAATAAAATAAAAAATGTTATAGGTATGTTACGAACTTGCAACATAACAAACTAAGTACAACATTTTAACCATCTAGAATAATAACTTTATATTTTAAATTTAACATTAAATTTGATGAACATGAAACGTTTTAACAATATAAGTTCAACTTTTTAACTAACTAATTTATATATATATATAATGATACTTAATTTTCAAAATGTCCGGATTGTCGTGTCGAGAGCTGTGGTTAATTTGGATATATATGTGAGAGTAAATTAAAAATGCTATTACATTTTAACCGTAATTTTTTTTTTGATTTTATATCCTTACTCGTTCAAATGCTAGTACTATTTATATTTAATGTTATCAAAAGAAAAATATTGATTCTTCAATTCTTATAAATATCATTAATACAACAGACCCACAAAATTTTAGTTATAATGTTGAAATCCAACTCTTAAACATTATCTACCTATAGTATATTAAATAACAATAGAGATGTATAACAAATATTATTTTCAATTTTTTTATTATAATTTATTAAAAATTAATGTTAAATATTATCCTAATTAATAAAGTATTTTAAAATCTATTGTAAATTAGGGTTATATTGTAAAAATATTTAAAATTAAGCTCGTAAATAATATAAAAATGGAAGGATTATTTGATTTAATGTATAAAATACAGGGGGCTATTTATAAAATTCTATTGATAGACATTGTTTCAATTGAAGAAGAACGGTTAATAATTTTGACAATGGGAGCCAATAATAGTAAAATGTATTTATAGTTTATTTATATATAATTAAATAGTATTAAATAAATATATATATATAGAAAGATAGATATAGAGAGAGATAAATAAAGAATTGAAAATTATTCTCTCTGTTTTCGTCCTTCTTCTCCTTCTTTCTCTCTCTCTATACATTCTATCAAACACCTTACAGGCGATATTGTAGAGAGGGAGTAAACAATTATGGGTTGTGGGAAATCGAAACATCAAGATGTCGCCATTGGAAATGCGATTTCCAAAAGCAAGAGTGCCAAATCGGCAGTTATTTCCAATAATAATAATATTAAGAAGAATGTTGATTTAACGACGGGAAACGCTGCCGGAAAGTCTCCGGTCGAGGCTGTTGTTCCCAACAGCCCAACGGATCAGTCTCCTGTTAAACCGGTGGCGGTTTCCGGCCGTATAATGGAGAAGTCTCCTTTCCAAGGTATCATTTCCGACGACATCCCAACTCAAAAAACATCTCCGGTCGTGGAGGTTCTTGTTCCAAGTAAGCCATGTATATATGTAGACATGTTAAAGATTAAACCCATATGAAATAAATACTAAAGGATTTATCTTTTTAACAATTTAGATGCCAAGCCTGAAGAATCTCTAGTGGAGGCTGTAGAGTCTCCGGTGGTGGTGGAGGAGACTGTTGTTGTTTCAGATACCAAACCAGAGGAGTCTTCTCCGGTGGTGGTTGAGGAGGCTGTTGTTGTTTCAGATACCAAACCAGAGGAGTCTCCTGTGGTGGTTGATGAGGCAGTTGTTGTTTCAGATACCCAACTGGAGGAATCTTCTCCAGTGGTGGTGGAGGAGGCAGTGGTTTCAGATACCCAACCGGAGGAATCTTCTCCGGTGGTGGTGGAGGAGGCTGTGGTTTCAGATACCACACCGGAGGAATCTTCTCCGGTGGTGGTGGAGGAGGCTGTGGTTTCAGATACCCAACCGGAGGAATCTTCTCCGGTGGTGGTGGAGGAGACCGCGGTTTCAGAAACCAAATCAGAGGATGTAAATGAGAATTCTTCAGTGGTTTCAGACACCACAAATGAAACACCAGTGGTTATCACCGGTGAGGATGAAATCTTGGAGAAGATAGTGGAGGAGGAGGAGACTCTTTCCGATAATACACAAACCAAAAAAGATAATGGTACTTAGATATCTTCTTCTTGTTTTGGTCTTATGGGTATTGTATAAAATGGTGTTTTCTTATATGTGTATATTGAATGAATTGCAGAAGAAGAAGAAGTAGAAGGAGAGAATATTAATATTGTGAAAACTGATGAGAATGAATTAACAGTAGCTGCAACAGAAGAAGAGATGCCAATGAATATATCATCAGAAGATGATGCAAATCACAAATTAGTTGAGAAGAAGGTATGATTCAATTCAATTCAATTTTAGAATGATTTGATTAGCTACGGTTTTTCTATTATACATATGGTTTTCTTTATCGTAAAAAGAGTCTTCATCAAAATGTCACAAGTTTGATTTTCACGGGTTTTCTAAATTATCCATAATTTATGTAATTGAATGTTGTTTATTAATAATTACAGGAAACTAAGGAAGAAGAAACAAATTAAAAGTGAAGTTTACAAGGCAATGAAGACAACCACAACTTACAAGGTCCTTCTCATGCATGCATATGGAGCAATATATAATATTTGTGTTATTTAGGTTGTAATATTCATTCATTTCTTTTTGTGCCAGCTAAACAAAATGAATAAATAAATAAATAATTTCTCACATTGGCTTTACTTGTTATATACATTTAATATTATATAGATTTGTTAAGATACATTGCCAAACTCAAGAATGGATCAGCAAATTCAAGAATACACTAACATCCAAGTTCATGAATTTATTTATTGTACAAGATTGCATGAATAGTTACTATATATGTACAAAATATCTATTCAAATTTGTATACAATAATGTTGTTCAAATGAGGTTATGATTCATGAACATACCTTGTTTTCATCTTCATTTCTATAACCGACGACGAAGCAGTACTGTTCCTTGACAATATTAGATTTCCGTTAACATCTTCTTGCATGAGGAGTCCAGAAGTGGATATTTTAGAATCAAACACAATTTTACATGTGCGGTATTCATCGCCTCCCATCTTAATACCGTAATAATTCAAATGATCCGATATGCTATTCCCAACTACAGATCTGCCAGTTCATGGAGAAAAATATAAACAACAATTCATCATTTAGTAGGTAAACAAAAAAACTGACCTGCTACAAGAAGGGTCTTCACCAGAATCATCACAGATTGTTTCAATTTTATATATTAGACTACCATAATCAATATTGTGGAGCCAGACCTAGATATTTTATTTTCACAAAAGAGTATCAGATTCTAAAGTAAATGTAAAAAGGTGACGATTATTATTGTTTGCTATATTACCTCTCTTGGGAAATGATGGTAGGTTTTTTCTACAAAATGTGAGTAATAGGGTGGAAGATGAGGCACAATATCATGTTCATTTGTTATCCTTATTGTGTTAGGTACAAGTTCGCTGTAGTAAGATGCAAAATCAGCATTTCCTATACGAGGCTGTCCAAACGTCACAACATGAACATTTCGGGCTTCATGATTGACCTGAAATTTAACGGATAGTAAACAAAATTATTATCCAAACAAAATATGCTTACACATGATACCCTAAAAATGATACCCTTAGATCCAATGCACAGAAAGCAGCCATTGCCCCTCCCATTGAATGCCCTGTAACCATGATATCAACATTCCCATACAACCTCTTTGATCTTTTCACTGCATTTAGAACCCCAGAACGTACAGTTGTGTTGTGATAAGAAGCATAAAATCCATGATGCACCTGCAAGAACATGAAACTTCAAGTAAGGAACATTCAGGAAGAAAAATGTCCTGAAATTCACAATTCAAGGAAGGATATTGGATGACGAACCATAGCATCAGGCATGCCAGGGTAGTTCAAGTCAAGTTGCTTCCAATATAGGTCTTCTATCCAATTCTGTATACTGAAAATGGGCATTTCCAATTATTAATAGAAAGACCTGATCTAAACATGATTTTGTTCTACATATCTTAAAACAAATATAAATAAATGACAAGCTTGGAACCTGTTTCCTTGAGTTCCTCTAAATGCAATGATAATAGCATTTAGGTTGTCTGCAAAGCCAACAAAAGCCTGAACTACATATCCATGAACTGATATCAGATGATAATTAGAACAGAAAACTCCAAGTATGACTATAAGCAATATCACCACAAAAGGTCCATTTTTTAAGTAACCCACCTGTAAACAATGTTCAATATCCACAATGATCTCAATCACTTCAAATCCCTGCTTCCCAAATGAGAAATAACAATGATTTAAGTATCAAGGATGAAGAGTAAGAACTACACACAAGGTCACTACAATTATACCTCAGTCATCCCATCACACCTTGAACAAGTCCAAGTAAACAGTTCTGTCAAATCTGACATGTATACCTGCCATACATCGAAAGAACTGTTTCACAAACCAAAAACAAAAAACAGTAATCTCAGGGCTAAATCAAACAACACCCTCGAATAATTGCTTAATGTAATCCAGTAGTTGGGCAACAAGGTAATCAAATAGAAGCAAATCAAGACTTACTGCAGAAGCATATTCCGCCAGTACTATGGCAAGAGTGTGATCATAAGCCTCCAAATGATGTTTTCTATTGATCCTGAGTTCTGTGGAATAATATTGATACATCTAAGAACAATTTCAGACAATCTATAACTAGAAGGGATGCATTATGCATACCTCTTCCAGTAGATAAAGCTATTAAAGTCATGATGATGATCAGCTTTATCCACCTTGTTTGATCCATATTCTACGAACGCCTATAAAATAAATTTTGATGAAACTCAAAAACAGGGGAAAACAATAGAAACTAAATTAGGGCACAACAAGGTCGAACCTTTTTCCTTCCGTGGACTAACTTCCGACAGAGATTGAAAAGTTATCCAGAAACGGATATGGATCAGAAGCAAAATTGTCATGATGACAATGCAATTTGACTTTTCTCAGTAGGTTTATATAATATGTATAGTTAATAAATTAAAAAATTATATTATTATTGAAAAATAAATCTAATTTAAAAAAAATATATATACAATATATAAATGATTTTTTTTAAACTTAGTGATAAAAGAATAATACAAAATGAGTGATTTAAAATGCCACAAAATTTATTCGATAAAATCTAAAATATGAATATAAAATTTCAATCTTGATCGAGAAAATAATACCAGAAATGAAGTATTTTGAACTAAAAATTTGCTTAACAAATTATAATTGGTATTTAAGCTGAAACAAATGAATTCTTCATTCTTAAAACAAATATTGCATCTGTTAGCGAAAATAAATTCTTTCTTTTTTAATTGGTTAGATGTCAAGACTTATCCAATAATATATTCCCAACAAAAAAAAATGCGATTTTTGATGGAATTTTTTTTATTTCCACACCTCTTTCCAAGGAAACCGGGATGGATTTTTTTGGAGAGATGTATAATAAATATAGCTAGTTTTAAAATCGTGAGAGCCAGACAAAAAAATTTATCGTCAGTCTCTAAGTCAATCGAAGCATTAGTAAAAGCAACTTTAAGGAAATCTCGCCTCCCCTCATCTTCGATGGAAAATCGCCTATTTAAAGGAATTCTCCAAACAATTTGATTAGATGTGAGACGAAAATAGTCTGTCACTTTAGCCTCCTTTTAACTAGAGATCTGAAAAAGATCCTAATAAGAGTTTGACAATTTTTCGTTGGGGTGCCACTGATCAATCTAGAAATCGATTTTCTTACCATTACCAACCGTAAAAATGAGAAGGGTGAAGCTTCTCCCATGTTTTAGAGATACGACCCCATAGGCTTCTACCATATACTTTCTCCTAGAAAGAGACATTCATTCGTTATCTCGAAGTCCGTATTTGGCGATGATTGTTTTCTTTCAGAGACTTGTGTTTTCGTTGAGAAATCTTCACCACCATTTACAGAGAAGTGAATTGTTGAAAAGTGAGAAATCCTTGATTCCGAGTCCGCCGTCAACAACGTCAAACTTCATTGTGTCTCATCTCACCAAATGAGTGATTTTAGATGAGTTGGAGTTACCCCAAAGGAAATTCCTAATGATTATGTCCATTCTGTTGGCCATCAATGTAGGGATAGGGAAGAGTGACATAGTGAATATTTAGATTGTGGCGAGAGAGTTCTTAATGAGGACCAATTTTTCGCCTTTAAAAAGAAGTTTGGTCTTCCAAAAAGCCAACCTATTTCTCATTTTCTCGATGATAGATTTCCAAATATCCTTGTAACTGAATTTGGCACCGAGAGGGAAGTCAAGATACTTTGATGGGAGATAACCAATTTTAAACCCCTGAATTTCAGCCAATGATTGAGTGTTACGAACGTTACCAATGAAAAAAAGTTTAGACTTTTCTCTATTAACCTTCAACCCCGAGCATGCCTAAAAAAGAATAAGAATATTTCGAAGAGAATGAAGGTTTTCTATTGTAGGTTTAGTAAGACAAAGAGTGTCATCAACAAAAAGTAAGTGATATATTTAGTTGGGTCTTTCATATATCAATTCTCGTGTAAATACTAGCGTTGATGGCTCTCTTGAATAGTTTTGACAAACCTTCCATAACTATCATAAAAAGGAGGGGTGATAAAGGATCCCTTTGTCTAAGCCCTCTCAAGCTCTTGAAAATCTCAAACACTATGCCGTTGATAAGAATTGAGAACTTAGGTTTAGTAACACAAGTTTTGATCCACCTCCTCCATTTCACTCCAAAACCCATATTCTCAAGGAGAGAGAAGAGAAAATCCCAACTGGCATGATCAAAAGATTTTTCGATATCAAGTTTACAAAGGCATCTCGTCCTCTTTCTTCCAGTAATAGAGTAAATGCACTCATTTGCAATGAGAGAAACGTCGATGATCTGTCTATCTTATACGAACGTCATATGGGTAGAAGGAATGAGTTCTGACAAAAAAAACTTTGAGCTTATTCGCTAAAGTTTTTGTCAAGATTTTATAGAAGCTCGTCACAAGGCTAATAGGTCTGAAGTGTTTGAGTTCCTTGGTCCCTTGAATCTTTCTAACAAGGACACTAAAACTATAATTTTAAGATTTCTCAAAGGAAGTCGTACCATGAAAGTGCTTGAACGAGCTTAAATAGTCCTCCTTAATAAATTTCCCAAGACTCCTTAATAAAAGTGCTTGTGTATCCATCCAGGACAGGTGTTTTGTCTCCATCACAACTTGTAATAGCTTCCCAAATTTCCTCAATTGTAAAATCCAACTCGTTAGAGGACTTTTGTTGCTCGCTAATTGTGTTAAACTTGTTTCTCCCAAAATTGGTCTCTCGCAAATTAGCTATGTGAGAGACTCTCATAGAAAGAGAGAATGAAATCCTGGATGGAGTTTGCCTCGATAATCTCAATTCCGTTCACCTTAATTATAAATATCTGATTATATTTTATTCGATAGTTTACAAAGTTATGAAAAAATCTGCTATTTGAATCCCCTTCTTGAACCATTTACACCGTGATTTTTGTTTTGCATTATTTTTTTTTCATTTATAAAGAAAGTGGAGTTTTTCCATGAGGGTGCATCTGCTTGAAGTTTCAGCTTTAGTCATATCTCGTTTTTCTTCTAACCTATCAATGATATCAATTTCTTGGGAAACAATAGTAATGTTAGAACGAAGGGAGCCAAATTGGACTCGCCTCCAATCTTTAATGAAAATTTTGAGATTTTTAAGTTTAAAAGAAAGGATAAACGATGGTCTCCCCACAACCGGTGAGTGATCCACCCACAACTTCCCACTTTTGACACTAAATTATGAACCAAAGAAGAACGTTTTCGAATTTGAAAGGTGGTTTAGGCTGAGAGGTTTGGCCGCAGTTTAGGAAAAAAGATTTGTGGTCAGAAAGACGTCTTGTTCTAGCATATTGTCTTGTTATATGGTAAAAGTTCTCCCATTTTGAGTTGTAAATAAATTTATCGATGTGAGATATATATACTTCCATTGTTTCTATCACTTTTCCTTGTAAACTTGCCACCCTCGCAAATAGGGCAATGAGAAAGGAGTCGTCAATTACATGTTGAACAAGTCCATCTCCGTTGTGAAACTATTTGAGTTTTTTCTTTCGTTTGGCGCCCTAACCATGTTGAAATCACCACTAAAACACAAAGGTATGAGTCATTGATTTTTTTAAAAATCATATAGCTCCTGGATAAAAGTAGTCTTCTTATTATAATTGACCAGAACATAAACATCATTGAATGCCTAGATGTTCCCTTTGGTGAGGCATTTGAACTTGATGGATATTGAAAATGCCCCAAAAATAGTTTTTCCGGTTGAAAGAGATAATGGTTCCAAAGAACAAAAATTCTGCCTGAATGTCCATTAGCGTTTAGATTTGCCCAATTAAATATTTTCTTTCGTGGAGAGCAATAATGTCGCAATTACAAAAGTTAATGAAAGAGAAAATGAAACTTCTTTTTCTAGGGCTATTTAAACCCCTCACATTCCATGAGATTATCTTGTTTAACATAACAAACTTTGGGTTGATTGAGGTTCTGAAATCACCACTTCAGGTGATGTTTGGGCGGTAACGATTGTGTTAATTGCCTCTACAAGGAGCGTAGTCTTCCTATCGTAATTGGAGTTGCAAATCTATTCCTTACATATTTGTTTTAGGGTATTTTATGTCTTCGATCCGCTATTTACGGCTTCAATGTAAATAGTATTTGCGAAACTCGTCATATCTTCAAATTCCCCTCTAGATTCGTCGTTAGTACTTTTTTGAGAATTATTAACATCATGTGTTGTCACCCGCACTAGACTAGTTACTTTAGGGGGGTTGTTACTGAAGGAGTAGTGTGGTGAAAAAATGAGGGGGGGGGGGGGAATGTAGTTAGGTGGTTTTGAGGTTGGATATATAGAGGAATAGTTTGCGATAAGGAGTTCAATAGGTGAGTTTATGTGAATGAGAAAGAATTAGGATAATTGTGTGGTATAAATGATGAGCGAGGATATGATTGGGGTGGGAGGGGTTAGATAAGGATAGGGTTAGTGGTGTTTGATGGGGGTGACTTGCTGATGAGTTTGGATTTGGGTTACGATGTACGTTAGATGACATGTTATGCTTACGTCTTCTCGTGTAAGATATTAAAGGGATGTTATACCAGTTAATATTTAGGTCAAAAAGTGATTGAGTCGTATAAATAGTTGGTTGTGAGAAATGTGGTTGTGCGTTTGTTATATCAAGAGAAGATATACAGTTAAAATCGGTTAAATGTAGGGATGGAGGGTATGTGTGAATGATGGGGTGGATGGGGAGTGATGTGTGTTGGTGATGTTCTAACTTTAGAGTTTATCGGCAATGGTGGGTTGATTGGATGTTGGGGAATAGTTTGGCTCAGGAGGATGTTTGGGCTAGAAATTTTATTGTGGGTCGGGGTTGCGTGGTTGATTGGTGGATTCCACTCTATTCTCTAGTAAAAAAAAGGTCAATATCAACGATTTTTACCGTTGATATTAAACAAAAAAATAGTTAGTATTGAATAATAACAACAACTTAAAAAGCGGTTGACATCCGTTACCAGAGCCTTCGTAGGCATTGCTCAAACATGAAATATCAACCATTTTTGGGCGCGGTTGTTATTACTCAATAACAACCGTTTTGTGAGCCAACTGCTCTAAGGACTGTTATTATTAAACAACTGCAACCGTTTTACATGCAATTGTTATTAAGCAATATCAACAATTTTAAAAAATGTTGTCATTACTCAATATTAATCAATAACAGTTATTTTGTAGGCGGTTGTTATTAAGAAACTATAAAAGTGGTTGTAATTTCTTAATTATAATGGTTGTTGACATTTTTTATTTTGAATTTATAAAAAAAAAATTCAATTATTTATTTAAAAATCACATTAAAATAAATTTAATTATTTTATACAAAATTTCAAATAAATGACAAGATAATTTTTAATATAATTCCGAAATTAACATTAAAACAATTTAATTCCAATACATATAGATACATTTAAATAAAAAAATTTATAATACAAAAAATAATAAATAATAATTCGATCTTCATCTTCTATCATCTATCATCTATTTTTTCTTCCTTCAGCATAAACCTCTTCTTCATAATTAACTTCATAAAGATATTTACAACATAAATAATTAAAAATTAAAGTTAATAATATAAACATTGTTGGAGAAATCTGTTTAATCTATTTAACTAATCTATTTAACAACTTATTAGTGTACCTCAAAAGGAGGAGAGTTGTCGATGGGATTTGAGAGCATAAGTTGAGGGATGAAAGAGAAATTGAAAGCATAAGAGGGATGAAAGAGAAATTGGAAAGAAAATAAGTAATCGAGGTCATAAAAATAAAGGTTGTGGAAAGAGAGATGATTGAGCAGAGAAGAAGTTATCGAAGAGAAATTATTAAATGATGGAAAATTAATTAATTAATTATTTTGTATAACAACCCACAATTTTAATTATATTTTATTTATTTATTTTAATTATATATATATATATTATATTTTAACAAATTTAATTACTTAAATATTATATATAAATATAAATTATTAAATTAAAAAATATTAAAAAAAATTAATATCAACTATTTTAAAATGGTAATATTATATATATATATATATATATATTTATTTATTTACTCTATAAAATAACAATCAAATTAATTTATATAAATTTTTTAAATTTAAAATATATTATATGTATATTTTATTAAATAAATGTGAATATTTCAAATTTAATTATATATATATATTTATTTAATTACATAATGTATAAAATTATATTATGTTTTTAAATTTAAAATATATTATCATAAAATTTTAGTTTTTTTACTTATTATTATTATTATTATTTAATATTTATATTATATATATATAATTCATATAATTAATTATTAATAAATTCATATATATTTATATAAATAATTATTAATTATATTTTAAATTTAATAAAATATATGATTATATTATCTTTCCTAGTTTCTCTCTAATCTCTCCACTTATTAATTTTTCTTTAAATCTTAAATTTTAATTTCTTTTTTTTAATAGTATTTTTTTTATTCTTATTAAATCTTAAAATTTATTAATATTTTATATTTTTCATAAACACTAAATCTTATTAATATTTTTATTTTTACTTCCCCTAAAAAAATATTTCTTCATGTATATTCTTTTTTTATCTTATTCAATTTTATTCCTCATGTAAAATAAATAAAAATAACTCAAAAATTAAAAAAAAAATTCTCATAACAACTTTTAATAAAAATATTGAATAATTTCATTTTTACTAAAAGAATAAAATTTATTCAAACATTTTGATGCAATAATAAAATATATTATAACAAAATGAGGAGTGATAGAGAAAGGGAATTTGGTGAGGGAATTTGGTGAGAGAATGACTTGGCATCTCTTTATTGGTTGGAAAATGTAAAAGTGGGAGGAAAGTGAGAAAATAGAGAAATTATTTGATTTTTTAAGTGAATAAGATTATGTCAAGTTATTCTCTCACTAAATTCTCTCACCAAATTCACTCACATAATCATTTCTCTAACAAAATTTATACAAAAGTTTCAGTAATAAAATATGTAAAATAAAAAAAAATTAAAATAATACATATCAGAATAAGTCTTATAATTCCCTAAATCTTAAATTCTAAATCATATATCCTAACCTCTAAACTAATTATATGAATATATATTCTTATACAAAAACTTAACAATATATCATAACCTCTAAACTAATTATATAAATATATATTCTTATACAAAAACTTAACAATATATCATAACCTCTAAACTAATTATATAAATATATATTCTTATACAAAAACTTAACATTATACCGTAAACCTTAAACTAATTATATAAATATATATTCATATAAAAAATATAATAAATTAATAATATTAAATAGTTATATAAAGAGGAGTGATAGAGAGAGGGAATTTGGTGAATGAATGATTTGACATCACCTTCATTAGTTGGAAAATGTAAAAGTGGGAGGAAGGAGAGAAAAAAGAGAAATTATTTGATTTTTTTAGCGAATAAGATTATGCCAAGTCATTCCCTCACCAAATTCCCTCACCTAATCATTTCTCTTATATAACTATATATATATATATATATATAAATTTAAAACCGTTGATATTGCCCCCTTTATATCAACGGTGGTTGATATAGATGTGGTCAATATCAACGGTTTTTAAAATTGTTGATATAGAGTGGGTCAATATAACAGTTTTAAAATTCCGTTAATATAGATTAGTTAATATCAACCGTTTTAAGAGCTGTTGATATTGACCCCATTTATATCAACGGTTTTTAAAACTGTTGATATAGACTGGGTCAATATCAACCGTTTTAAAATTCCGTTAATATAGATGAGTTAATATCAACCGTTTTAAGAGCAGTTGATATTGACCCCCTTTATATCAACGGTTTTTAAAACTGTTGGTATTACCCCCTTAATATCAACCGCTGAACAAACGGTTACTATTTTTGGTTACTATTAATGGTTTTTTTACTAGTGATTCTAACTTGCTCGTTGGAGCTCAACAACTAAACCAGGAGATCGTAGATAAGACCTATATCCTCTATCTTAATCCGAGTCGGAATCGATTGTCTCGTATTGTTAACCTTTATTATGGCCAATTTTAGGTTGATTTTAGCCAATGTTGCTTCATCGATTCCAGCAAGCCGCCACAAGAGTTATCGATTTTGTGATTGCTTCAGAATTTCATAAATGAACTGGTAGACCAACAATATGAATCTAGGAGGATTTTCAAATTTTCCAAGGTCAGACAACAACTTGTGAATTTGCTCCAATTTTAAAATTTACTTCATGTATGCATAAATGCCAGATTTTACCAGCCACTTTAACTTTATCTCTATGAATACATAAAATTATAAAATTATTTCAACAATCTTAAATGGTCTAATGATTAAAGTGTTTACATTTCATGATTAAGACCATGCTTCAAATCTCAACAAATGTGAATTTAAAAGTGAGTATTATAAATATTTGAGAAATGGTGGCACTATTTTTTAATAGTGGATAAGAGGTAAGTCACAAGATTATGATTGAAGTTGGTTTGACGAGGTCAGGAGATGAGATTCGATCAAGTGGTTTGTCGGTCGAGAGATAGAGAGACATATGAAAAAATGTGAGTCACAAGATTGAAATTTATTGTGGGGTAGTTTGTCTCATGAGAGGAGATTCGATTGAGATTTAGTGGGTGATTTTCCAAAGTGAAGGTAAATATAAAAAGTCTTTAACAAATTAGATATTAGTGGTTAAAAATATATGATTGAGATGTTGATTGACCGATATATGAATTAGATGTTGATCATGAGATGAGATCGGGTGGTTTGTCGGTCGAGGGATAAAAAGTGAGAGTCATAAAAGATCGACTATGATTGGTAGGTGGTTTGTCGATGGGATAAAAGAGGCGTATAAAAACGTGTGAGTCACGAGATGATGATTGATGGTTGGTTTGACGAGGGATATGTGTGTGAAAGTGAGGGTAAATATAAAAAAGTCTTTAACAAATTATATATTAGTGGTTAAAAATATATGAATGAGATGTATATTGGCCGAATATATGAATTAGATGTTGATCAGGAGATGAGATTCAATCGGGTGATTTGTCGGTCGAGGGATAAAAAAGTGTGAGTTCACAATAGATCGACTAAGATTGATAGGCGGTTTGTCGATGAGATAAAAGAGGCATATGAAAACGTGTGAGTCACGAGATGATGATTGATGATTGGTTTGACGAGGGATATGTGTGTGAAAGTGTGTGAGGTCATGAGATGAGATTCAATTGAGATTTAGTGGGTGGTTTGCCAAAGTGAGGTTAATATAAAAGGTCTTTAACAAATTAAATATTTGTGGTTAAAAATATATGAATGAGATGTTGATTGACCGAGTATATGAATTAGTTCTCGATTGAGATTTGGTCGTTGATTTTTTGAAGTGGAGGTAAGAGGTCGACTAAGATTGATGGATGGTTTGATGACGAGATAAAGAGTCATATGAAAAAGTGTGAGTCACAAAAGGTCTCGATGATTAGTGAGTGGTTTGTCGATGGATAAATAGACATGTGAAAAAGTGTGAGTCACAAAAATATGGTCGATTGGAGGATTGGTGGTTGGTTTGACGGGAATAAAATGCGTGATGTCACGAGATTAAATATTAATTGGTTTGCCGAAAGAAGTGAGGATAAATATAATAGTGTAAAACACGTCTAACATTATTTTTGATAAGAGAAAAATGTATGATACAACTTTAAGTGAAATCTCTGAATCGATCTATCGTGTAACTATACATATAAATGGTGTAATTGATTTTTACTACGAAAAAATCTACATTTTTTTAAAATTCTTTTTCAAACTCATAAGTTAGTTTTTATTTTTATAGATATTTGATGAATTTTAAAATGTATGTTAACATTAAAATTTTGGATTTGGATTTTTTGGATTGAACTTCATTGTTAGATATTTAATTAATTAAATTTAAATAATATTAATTTTATAGATAATATTTTGTTTACAGCCAAGTATAACATTATGATAATTGGGATAAAATATTAATCTTTAAATAAATGATAGTCTAATTAGATATTTTTTTAATTACTAAGAAGCTCAATTTAAAAATGATTATTTATTAAAAAAAAAGTTGTGTTTGATTAAAGACAAAATACAACCCTTTTATAGTTTAACACATAAAAGAAACCAATAAACCACAAAACATACAAACCAGTTAACATCTCCGCCGTTTTATTTAAATATCCATAACACTTACACTTTACAAACAAACTCTGATTTCTTCCCTACACACAGCTTACAAAATCATGGTTGAGATCAATTCAAACAGACAAATTTGTCTAAGCCCTAATGACGGCCTTGCAAAACCAGAGGGTGTTCCATCTCCATTGAAAGCTTAAGAACCTCAGACAAATCTGTTAGAAATAATGTCTTGAAATAACAGAAATATATATATACATACGATGTTACAAATAAATAAAAATGAAATAAGATATACGAAGAACAATATCACCGTATTTGATGGTTGATTCGAGGCATGTGTTAGACACATTTCCCTTAAAACAGTTTCACCGTCTCCCCGTGTGCTAGAGCTTATCACAGATGGCTGTCTCCCAGGGTACAACGAATCTAGTAGTGATTCAGCACCGGAATACTACACAACGAGCTTGACAAAGTACCTGAACTATCATCGGGTTTCAATGGAAAATATCGAGCGAAGAACTCGAAGAACACTCACAAAACAAGAAGAAGACTTTTGGAATTCTAGAGTGAGGAAGAATTAAAATGATGAGGTGATGTGGTTTTTTGTCCATCAAATGGTGTGGGATAGAATGCCTATTTAGATTGTTGAAATAATAAACTGTTAATTAAATCATCAATTGATCCAACGGTTGGCATTGTTTGCCTCTTCATTTGCCTTAATATTTCTTCTTAATGAAGGATAATTGTTTGCCAAAATTAATGAAGATATTTATTTTGCAATACTCACGTTACATGGTTTTTTAATCTGTTAATAATAATATTAAATTATCATAACAATTAATAATAATAACAAACTC
Organism: Impatiens glandulifera; assembly: GCF_907164915.1. NCBI lineage: Eukaryota > Viridiplantae > Streptophyta > Magnoliopsida > Ericales > Balsaminaceae > Impatiens > Impatiens glandulifera. Next base: position 13,073,980 of record NC_061862.1, on the reverse strand, counting down.
ATGTAAGTCACACTACAAATTAACAACATTTTGTTAATTGGTCATCAAGGCATTTTGATTAATTAATTTAAATTAATTAATTCAAACATTTGGATCAAATTTCACCCTATAATTCACATTTGAATTTCACATGAAATTGATTTAATTTTATTACCCATATTCTAATTTCCATTCATTAATGGAATTTATAGAACTAGTTTAAAAATTCTAACAATCCCCCACATTAATGGAAATTGAAAGATTAACCCGGTGAAGGTTCAACAGTTGAATTCTACATAGGATAGGTAGGTGTAACCCTTTGAACCTTCCCTTGTGAAAGCATATAACTTTACTAGCTGATTAGTAGACTCGATGTCCTTGAACTATTCTGCCTTTTGTGTAAACGATTACACACTTTCACATAGAATTCTCCCTGATACATGTCAAGCTCTCATGGATGTGTCCATTTTGGCCATGGAACACGCGCCTGGTTCTGTGAGAGGGTCTAGAATTGAGCCGTGCAATTCTTTCGAAGCGGCCCCACTTCTCCCTCACATAGGTGATCTCTTTGCTCACAAAGAATCATTAAAAGCGATATACTTATCCTCGTCAAAATATTATTGTTTCGTTATAGGATTAATCCTCAACAATAACTTTCCAAGTCAGTACAATTAGGTTGTCCCATTGAACCTAGTTCTTGGGATCTCCAGTCTGCATAGGTTGGGTTTTCCTTCATACCAACTTATAGTAGGCTAATATCTCAAAAGACTTCAAATTATCTCTCTATTCAATAATCTGATTAGTGGATCCACAATGTTATCTTTGACTTACATAGTCAAATTTGATAACTCCATTAGAGAGTATAGTCTAATGACATTATGTCTAAGACGTGTATGTCTAGACTTGTCACTAACTCTAAGCTTGTCCAATTTCTAATTACTATCACAATAATTAGAAATTTATGTTGGTACATTCTTAGTTAACCTTGGAACATCTTCTAATAAGAAGTATAGTCATTCGTACATTCTTATCATTTAATTTTTTTTATGAAAATATTGTTTACTTGGCTAACTAGTAGACAAAATGTCTTTGAACTATTCTGCCTTCGTGTAAACGATTATATATTTTACATAAAAATATTTTATTTTTCGACATAAGTCAAAAATATAGATTATAACGTTTAATCTATCCATCATAAGTTTCTTAGAAGATTTCCATACGTAGATTGCACTTCTAAGTATAAACATATTCACTTTAAGACGTAAAGTCTTTCATTTAATAATATCAATATATCATTTGATAACAACATGATATTTCGTGTAGTGCAATTCAAATCCTTTATGGATTTAATCATTTTTATCGTAATTTTCAACGATAAAAATATCGTACAAAAGACACGTAATGAAATAATTTTCATTGTCTTCATGATATATATAATTGTCACATCCACTTTTTATTAAAAGTATGATCAAATTTTCATATCATTATTATAAAATTTGTTATAAGTCATATCAAAACTTTATAAACTTCATTTTCATTTATTTCATAAAATCCTTTTGAAGACATTGGTTCTTCATAGTTTTATGAAAATAATGTCAAAATATGACACGTTTCTTGATTTCAAAATCCTCAAATCTAAAATATCGATTTGAACACCAACTCAGCAAATATAAACAAGACATTTTCTTGTTATTTTATTTCTTTTTATAAAGTTGCGCAACTTTATCTTTTATAGAGAACATATTTCTCTAACAATAAATTATCTTTATATTTATCATAATATACACAATTATTTTTGTGTTATAATAAATAAAAATATTTGCCCCCACATTCGTGTTGGTACCCTTTTTTTTTTAAATCGCACACTTATATGATTTAAATCAATGATTTTCAAATCAAGAAATTGTCACACAATTTTTTTACAAATTTCTTTTGTTATACTTATCATACAATGAATAAGATAACTATATCATAAATATTTAATTAAATAAAATATAATTTCTATACAAGAGATTAGAATGTTTATTCATAAATCATTCTTCACATAATCTCTACATAAGAAATTAAAATATTTATTTCAACACTTAATTTCTATAAAAGAAATTAGAATATTTAAGCAAATAAATATTCACCATGTCACATGATTTATACAAAAGAAATCATAATGTTTCAAGCATCTTTGACCGAAGTCACTTAAACATTTATTTCCGGTTGCACGTTTGCATCCCGTAATATCGGCACGTTTGCCACATTATTCTCAAATCAAACAATACTTTGCTTGTAATTATTTGATTTCAAAATTATCAAATATATTATATTAAACCAAAATTAATATATCCATATATATGATATTATATATTCTTCTTCTTTCATTTTAGTCACCACGATGACAAAACAACTATAATATATATATAGTCAATAAATCAGATACATAATATGTCATATATATTCTTAAACAAATATATATACAACTTCATTTATCATTAAAAATACTGTTTAAAAAATATATAATAATTAATTAGAATATTAATTATTACACATAATTAGAATGTTGATCATTTATCTTAAATCGAATATAAAACTAACTAATTATAAAAATAAATATTCATGTCATCAATTATTCGTTTCTTAATTAATTAGATGACCTTTAACATTCTATAACAAATATTTGTCAATCAAAAAATACATAGTTTTGTGACAAAATTCAAAATTATCTATTAAAATAAAATAGATTAAAAATAAATCTTTATTTATATATGTATATAAATTTTTAGATAATCATACTTATTATGAATGAATATGAATCATCATATTATTAGCTAATATGCATGATATATATAAATAATCACTTAGCAATATAATCAAATAAAACATAACTACAAACGTACCTCATGTCTTAATTGAAGTAATTACATTATCGTGTTATGAACGATAATCCACGTGAAGCGACAATGCTCAAAACAAATCTAGGTGGATCATTCTCACCGAGATAATTCTTGCGAAAATATTTCGACTTACATAATTGTCTCTTTCAATGTATGATTAGAATAAGTTCTAACACAAACAACTTATTTAATCTTAAGAAATTAAAATTTCTATGCTCAATTTATTTCATAATTTCTACATAAGAAATTATAATGATTTCAACATTCATAATTAATGTCATTTAGACAAATCGTCTGATTTCTACCAAGAAATTATTGACTATCCATTCATCTCATAATTTTACACAAGAAATTCGAATGGTTTCAACATCAATGACTAAAGTCATTTTAACTAGTTTGATTTCTATCAAGCAAGAAATTTGATAGAAATTATTGACTATATCCATTCATCTCATAATTTCTACACAAGAAATTGAAATGGTTTCAACATAGGTTCCACCATAAATGACTAGTGTCATTTTATCACGTCTGATTTCTACAAAAGAAATCATCTTATCAGTTGGATTTGAACAAGGGACCTCCCTTCCGTCACTCACCATTGCGTCTGAACTTTGAACCACTGCACCAATGCGCCATTTCATTGTTGTACCGTTTTTATGACCTTTTGTCTTCTCTCTAGAGACAACTTATACTTCATATTTGACTAGACTCTGTCAACCAATGAATATATATACACATTTAAAATGATAACTTATTACCATAATAAAATGTAATATATAAAACAATGTATAAATAAAGATATGTATAAATAAAGATATCATCTCTCTTTATTTATTAAATCATTCTACCATATTCTTATTAATTATATTGTTTAATTAAAAAGAAAGTATATATTATAATTAATTATTTTAAAACTGAAACCATATGTTTTAATTATAATTAATTTTAACACCATGAATTTTATAAAAATTGAAAGCTAACATATTAGCTACTTTCTTATTTTCATTCATTATTATTAATAATTTAATAACCAAACAAATCTTTAAATAAGACTAGAACAAATTAAATTATTGTGTTCTAATTTATTTTCTATATAACATTTGTATAATGAATATACAAATTAATGTTTCTTGAGAAAAATTTTCATATCAAAATATATTAGCTTATAAAACTAAGCTTTAACAACATAATCAAACATATTTATATGCAATAAAGACTTATCTTTATTTGTTGATTCCTTAAGATGAATCTTTTTCATTTTTTTCGAAATGAACATCATCTCTTCCGCAACACCGCGACTCGTATTTCTGAAACATCAAAGACAAAGATTTTCGACGGCAAAAGCTACTAAATAACTTAGCACACGAAACTGTTTTAAGATTGTTAGAAATAATGTCTTGAAATAACAGAAATATATATATACATACGATGTTACAAATAAATAAAAATGAAATAAGATATACGAAGAACAATATCACCGTATTTGATGGTTGATTCGAGGCATGTGTTAGACACATTTCCCTTAAAACAGTTCCACCGTCTCCCCGTGTGCTAGAGCTTATCACAGATGACTGTCTCCCAGGGTACAACGAATCTAGTAGTGATTCAACACCGGAATCACTACACAACGAGCTTGACAAAGTACCTGAACTATCACCGGGTTTCAATGGAAAATATCGAGCGAAGAACTCGAAGAACACTCACAAAACAAGAAGAAGACTTTTGGAATTCTAGAGTGAGGAAGAATTAAAATGATGAGGTGATGTGGTTTTTTGTCCATCAAATGGTGTGGGATAGAATGCCTATTTAGATTGTTGAAATAATAAACTGTTAATTAAATCATCAATTGATCCAACGGTTGACATTGTTTGCCTCTTAATATTTCTTCTTAACGAAGGATAATTGTTTGCCAAAATTAATGAAGATATTTATTTTGCAATACTCACGTTACATGGTTTTTTAATCTGTTAATAATAATATTAAATTATCATAACAATTAATAATAATAACAAACTCATGTCACACTACAAATTAACAACATTTTGTTAATTGGTCATCAAGACATTTTGATTAATTAATTTAAATTAATTAATTCAAACATTTGGATCAAATTTCACCCTATAATTCACATTTAAATTTCACATGAAATTGATTTAATTTTATTACCCATATTCTAATTTCCATTCATTAATGGAATTTATAAAACTAGTTTAAAAATTCCAACAAACCAGTTAACATCTCCGCCATTTTATTTAAATATCCATAACACTTACACTTTACAAACAAACTCTGATTTCTTCCCTACACACAGCTTACAAAATCATGGTTGAGATCAATTCAAACAGACAAATTTGTCTAAGCCCTAATGACGGCCTTGCAAACCAGAGGGTGTTCCATCTCCATTGAAAGCTTAAGAACCTCAGACAAATCAACACATTCATCCTCCACAGGCATCCATTTGAAGTTCTGAAGCATCTGTCCAAGCCAGAGTTGAACAGTTGCCAAGCCCAAAGCTTTCCCAGGACAAACCCTCCTTCCGGCGCCGAACGGAGCCAACCTTAGATCAGAACCCATGATGCTAACTTCCTCCTCAACAAACCTCTCCGGCCTGAACACACCGGCGTCAGCCCACACCTTCTCATCGTGGGTTATAGCCCACATGTTCACCATGGCAGTAGTTCCGGCAGGGATAAAGTGACCGCCGGCGAGTTTGGTGTCGTGAATTGCCAGCCTTGCCCATGAGAGCAGAGGACCCGGAGGATGCATTCTGAGTGTCTCCTTCACAATAGCCTGGAGGTATGGTAGGTTTTGGATGTCCTGGTCGGATATCGGTCGGTTTAGGGCGTCGATTTCGGCCTGAGCTTTGGATTGTATGTCGGGATGAAGGACCATTCTTGCGAGAATCCATTCAAGGAGAATGGCAACTGTGTCTGTTCCTCTGAAAATCATTTCCTGAAATAAATAAAGAGAGACGTCAGTCAGAGATTGAAATCTTTTTTCTCCACTAAGAATTGAGAAGAGAATGATACCCAAAGAACAGCAATCATGTCAGAGTCACTAAGCTTGTTCTCATTCTCCAAATCAAGCAAAACATCAACGAAATCACCGGAGCTTTCGATGTCGGTGGTTAAAGCAGCAGCACCGTCATCATTCATACGCTTCATCTTATGATCATCAATGATCTTACCAACAAAAACATTCACCCTATCAACCAAAGCCTTGCATCTCTTCCTCACACCCTGAAGATCCATCCAACCCAGAAGTGGAAAATGATCACTCCAGTTAAAGATACCCAACAGTTCATAACCTTCACTAACAAGGCTTTCAAGCTGAGCAGACTCAGCTCTGTTTTGATCAAACTCGTAAGATTTCCCAAACACAGTCATCATCACATTGTTTAACGATCCAAAATGCAAGATACTTTTGATTCCAACACGACCACCTACAGCCATCGAACTCTTCACCTGATTAACCATTTAATCCCAGCCTCAGCGCGAAACTCACCCGCAGCGTTGATACGTCTAAGACTGAACAGATAAGTGGCTGAACGGAGCGAACCCCATCGCCGATGAAAAAGAAGCTCGTAAGCAGATTCTTTCACCGGACGGTCGGCTAAGGCGGAGCTATTCAGGATTTCTTTCGCCGTTTCGGGTTCGGACGAGATAATAAAACGTGTGAAACCGATAGAAAACGCCATAAACTGGGTGGCCATTAAGCTTTCAGAGAGCTTAGCCAGCCAGGGCACGATGAGTAAGAGAGCCAGTGAAAGTGAAAACAGGTAAAGGTAACCATGGTCAGGTATGAAATAAATTAATTAATAGTTTAAAAGTGAGGATATTAATTAATAATTGAGAGAGGGGTTAATTAGTGGGTTTAGAGAGAGATGAAATTCATTAGTGGGCTAAGAGAGAGAGTTAATTAATGGGTTAATTAATATTATAAGGAGGGAAAATGAGTAGTTTGAGATTGAGATTGAGATTGAGAATGAAAAGGTAGGTAGTTTGGAAAATTTTATTTGAAATGTGGGTAAGACCGGAAAGAATTCTGTCATTCTTTTTTTTATGGAAACTATTAGGAGAATATAATCAGATAAGACGGGATAAATGGGAAGAATGCCAATTTTACACACCAAGTTGTAAGAAGGTGTCAAATTTATTTATTAAGTATCAAAATTCCATTTATATGTATGAACTTGTAATAAAGTGTCAAATATATTTAAAATAATAGAAATATTAAACGGTGTTAAAATTTTTGCCACATGTAATATTCACCTATTTTTTATTTTTTTAAATTGACATTATTTTAATTATTTTTCGATTTAAACAAAATTTATTTTTACTTTCTCTCTCATCCCTCCACAACTCTCCATTTTTTTCTAATTTTTCTCTCTTTGATTAACTCAAGTTCTTTTGGATTTTACCTTCTTCTAACCTCCAAATGCTCCCTAACTTAACTTTAAATAGTCATCATCGTTGGTGGAAGTTTTTGTTGGCCGATTCCTAAATCATAGACGTTGTGGCCAAAATCTTCATTAGTCGAACCCTAAATCATTATCGCCATTAGCGGACAATGTCGAATCAAAGTAATACAATTAATAATAAAATTACTCATAGATGAAGAAACGAAGAGAGAAATATTTAAAGAAAATGGTAAGTTGTGAGGGTAAAGAAAGATAAAATAAATAAGAAAAGATTTTAATGTTTTGTTTGAATAAAAATTAATTAAAGTAATGTCAATTTAAAAAAATAAAAAATATGTGGATATTACATGTGGTAAAAATTTTAACACCGTTTAATATTTCTGTTATTTTAAATATATTTGACACCTTTTGACAAGTTCATACATATAAATGAAATTTTTATATTTAATAAGTAAATTTGACACTTCTTACAACTTGGTGTGTAAAATTGGCATTCTTCCCCGGGATAAATAGGAGAGGGATGGAGTGGAAATTTTATTATTCATTTAAATGAATTAATATTATTTAAAATAAACTATGGTAATAAATAATAATCTTATCTAAATAATTCATACATGTCATATTTTTTTAATAAAAAATCTTAAGTTTATCTAAACATTTATTAAAAAAATCCTTTTTTCATTCACTTTTTTGTTTTTTAAAAAGTTTTGTTCAAATCTTTAAATTAAAATTAATTATGTTTATTATAAAAAAAATTGATAGAAAAATTAACTTTATGTAAAATTTATCTAAATTTATTTTTGTGAATCACTTTTAACCTAAAACATTTTTATTTAAATCTTTAAATCAAAAGATTATTTTATTATAAAAAGTTGATAAAATATTTATCTAATCAAATATAAAAAATTATTATAATTTTTTTTTTCATCCACTTTTTAACTTAAAAAAAATCATCTAAATCTTTAGTATTTAAATCAAAATTAAATATGTATATTATAAAAAGTTGGAAAAACAATAATAACTTATCTAAATATTTTTTATTTAAAAATATTTTATCTAAGTCAAATAAATCTTTAGATAAAAATTAATTATATCTATTAAAATAAATTGAAAAAAAATAGTAACTTGATCCAAATTGTAAAGCCAAAAATCCCGATAAGGTTTTCCTCACTCTATAATCGCTTCCCATAACTCGCATATTGTCTCTCGTGTCTCGAGTGAGACGATGAACTAAAATGGTAGGATTGACTAAAGTGCATTTAAAAACGTTGATTTAAATTAATTTTGATTTTTTTAAATCGTCACATAATTTACCATTCGAGAGATTATGAAAAAAATTGAGCGTGTTCAAACGAGTTTTAGAGATTATATTATTGGTTTAAAGCTTCATTACATGCAAGAAATGACTATAGCACTATGTCACACGTGCACGTCACATGACAGTCTCTATTTTAAACTTTTGGTCATTTAAAAGAATATTAGTGTACACCTTAATTATTTATTCAATCCTATGGCATATGTCTAAAGATAAATTCAAACATAAACATGTGTCTAATTTTGTATCGTTATGTTAATAAGACATTCATCTATATCATTGGTCCTAAATCTAAAACAATAAAAAAAAACTCATAATACTTATAAACAAGCACTAGTAAAAAAACACCCTATACCGATCGATATTAACCTCCAAACCAATCGTTTCTAGCATGTAGTTCGTGCATTTGCACGAGTAATAATATAAAAAATTGTGAAAAAATTACGGTAAAAATGTGATAGCATTTTTAATTTTATTTTTAACCGTTTTAAGTTTATGGGCGGGTCACCTCACAATCCGACCCAAGTATTCATTTACTCTCACATATATATCCAAATTAACCACAACTCTCGACCCGACAATCCGGACATTTTGAAAATTAAGCATCATTATATATATTATTTAGTTAAAAAGTTGAACTTATATTGTTAAAATGTCTCGCGTTTATCAAATTTGGTGTTAAATTTAAAATATAAAATTTTATTAGCATAGTTGATTAAATGGTTGTACTTGTTTTTTGTTAAGTTACAAGTTCGAAACATACATGTAACATTTTATATTTTATTTTTAACCGTTTTAAGTTTATGGGCGGGTCAACTCACAATCCGACCCAAATATTCATTTACTCTCACATATATATAGTATTTTCAATTTTATTTTTAACCGTTTTAAGTTTATGGGCGGGTCAACCCACAATCCGACCCAAGTATTCAATTACTTTCACATGTATATCTAAATTAACCACAACTCTCGACCTAACAATCTAGACACTTCAAAAATTAAGCATATATATATATATATTAGTTAAAAAATTAAACTTATATTGTTAAAATGTCCCGCGTTAACAAATTTGGTGTTAATTTAAAATGGGAAGAATGTCAATTTTATTTACAAAGTTGGATAAAGGTGTCAAATTTATTATTAAAGTTGTAAAATTTTATCTATGTATATAAACTTGACAAAAAAATGTCAAATTTATTTTTCTTAACAGAATTATTTAACGTCGTTGATTTTTTATTGACATGGCAATACCATGTCATATTTACTTACTTTATATATATATATATATTTTTTATAACCCAAATTTATCATTTCAAACATACTCATAAATAAAACTAAATAAAAAATTTAACCCTCTTGAAGCTCTTTGTTTTTCACCGTGCACGGCAATTCTGAAACCAAATGGACGTTCCTGTGCAAGCTTCACCTTTCGACCAGGTTACATCTTTTATTCTCCATTCTCTCAGATCCTCTCAATCTCACAGCCAACATATGTATTGTGCACCGCCTCCGGACAATCCTTCCATAATGACAGTCGCCGGAATCGATCTCAACTATGGACATTGTCGGTTATTTACCGGACAAGCTTGAATTACTTACAAATATTGCATTATTTAATATTAACTCCAATCGTTTCTGCGACACTATTCCACACACGGTTCAAGAACATGAAGCTTTTATTTAAACTGGATCTGAGTAATAACCATTTCCCCAATAAATGCCCTCGAGTAGTTCTCCGGTTACCAGCTCTGATGTTTGTGGATCTCCAGTTCATTGGATTCGAAGGTAGTGCTCCACGGGAGTTATTTAACAAGGATTTGGACGTTATTTTCATCAATCACAATAGGTTTTAGTTCGAATTGCTTGATAATTTCAGTAACTCGTCGGTTTCGTTATCGTTTTGGCTGATAATAAATTCAGTGATATCTTCCAGCTATTATAGACAATATGTCTAATTTGAATGAGATTATTTTCATGAACAAGGCTAAGGTCTTGTATTTCATGGGAGATTGTGTTTTTGAAGAATTTTACTGTGTTTGATGTGAGCTTTAAATGAGCTAATGGGTCCATTGTCGGAGACATTCAAGGAGATGGTATGCTTGGAGCAAATTAATTAAGATGGATCGAGCTTAATTTGATAATTTTTAACTTCATTTGTTCAATTTTGATGATAAATAGTAATATTGCGGGTGAAATAAGAGTTTTGTAAAATTTGGAAGAGAGATCGAGATTTAAGAGAGGGACATGTTTGAAATGATAAATTTGGGTTATAAAAATTATTACATAAAAAAATAAGTGAATATGACATGGCAATGACATGTCAATAAAAATTTAACGACGTTAAATAATTCTGTTAAGAAGAATAAATTTAATACTTTTTGTCAAGTTTATATACATAGATAAAATTTCACAATTTTAACAATAAATTTGACACCTTTATTCAACTTCATAAATAAAATTGACATTTTTCCCAATTTAATATATAAAATCTTATTAGCCTAGTTGATTAAAGAGTTATACTTGTTTTTTTGTTAGGTTACAAGTTCGAAACATATATATAACATTTTTATTTTTAACCGTTTTAAGTTTATGGGCGGATCAACTCACAATCCGACCCAAGTATTTAGAGCATCTCCATCGCATGACCTGTGCCCGCATCGGACAACGTGGAAAAGGGCAAGTCATTGTTTTTTTTTCCATTTTTTGCACTTTAGGTAAAAGCAAAAAAGGGCCCAACTATGACATTTTCATTATTATATAATATAATATACTCTACAATATAGGAATATTAGTTATATATTTAATTATACTATTTTTTCTTACTATTTTTAAGTTTTTAAGTAACGTTATAATAACATTAAATAAATATATATTCTAAAATTTTACTATATAGGAATATTAATTATATATTTAATTATAAAAATATTATAATTTATTTTAAATTATAAAAATATTTTAAGTTATAATTACATTAACATGTTTTAAGAGTGAAATTCTCAAATTTTCCTATAATATATATAATATAGGAATATTACTTATATATTTAATTAATAAATTAATATTTTAAATAAATTAATATATTTTTTATTAATTATATTAACACTTATATTAGTTATATTAGTATAAATTAGTTATTTATTTAAAATAGTATAAATAAAATTCACATTTAAATTATTTAGATAAGAGGGCGGGCGTAAGCATTTGAGAAACATTTTAGTGTTTTGCCCAAGTACAACATGTTGACAAAATAAGAGGACAGAGGTCTTGTGCGCTGCTAATGCTCTTATTACTCTCACATATATATCCAAATTAACCACAATTTTCGACCTAATAATCCGGATACTTTAAAATTTTAGCATCATTATATATATATATATATATATATATATATATATATATATATATATATATATATATATATATATATATATATATATATATATTTAAATTGAACTTATATTGTTAAAATGTCTAGCGTTAACAAATTTAGTGTTAATTTAAAATATAAAATTTTATTAGCCTAGTTGATTAAAGGGTTGTACTTGTTTTTTTTGTTAGGTTACAAGTTCGAAATATATATATAACATTTTTATTTTTAATCGTTTTAAGTTTATGGGTGGGTCAACCCACAATCCATTTATTCTCACATATATATCCAAATTAATATATATAACATTTTTAATTTTATTTTTAACCGTTTTAAGTTTATGGGAGGGTTAACCCACAATCCGAATCAAATATCCATTTATTCTCACATATATATCCAAATTAATATATATATATAATTTTTAATTTTATTTTTAACCGTTTTAAGTTTATGGGAGGTTCAACGCACAATCCGACCAAAGTATCTATTACTCTTACATATATATCTAAATTAGTCACAGCTCTCGACCAGGCAATCCAGACACTTTGATGCTTAATTCTTAAATTACTCTAAATGTTTGGTCGATTGTTGTGGTTGATTTGGATCTTGGTGTGAATATAAATTGGTACGGTTGCGAATATGGATATATTTGTGTGATCGATTTTTAAAAAAACATTTTTTGATCAACTAGTTTGAAAGTTCTGGGACGCTCTTTAAAAAAATTAGTTTGAAAATGTGAGGGAAATTAATTTTAATGTTTTGAAAATTTTAAGTTTTTAAAAATGAGGCTTTATAGACTTCATGTTTGTTCTTCAACCGTTACTTTTTTGTTTTGCACCGTTATCCTTTTTACACACCCTTTCATCCCACAAAAAAACAATTCTAATTAATAAAAATGTTAACTAACTAATAAAAATAAAATCGCAAAATCTAATCTAACAACTAATCTAGTCGACAACTAATCTAAAAAACAAAATACAAAAAATATACCCAAGGTAATTAATTAAATAAAACCTTGAGTATTTTAAATAAAATAACTTCCTTAAGTGTTGTAACATAGAAAAATTAATATATGTTTTGTAAGATTTTTTTTATAAATATCCAAGATAATTAATTAAATAAAACCTTGAATATTCTAAATATAATAACTTCCCTAAGTGTTGTAACATAGAAAAATTACTACCTTAACTTATTAAGAATTCAAAATTAATTATTTTCAAAAACTCGATTGTTCTAAAAATAATCGTTTTTAAAATAAACCGTGCAATGAGCCCGTGTTATATAGGCTCAAATTAATTAAAAGTATAAACTATAAAATTGGGGGTGAAAATGAGTGGCTACAATTTGAATACAAAATTAAACTGTTTAACTCTTGATCTTCCTTTACATTAATATATATAAATGGGATAAATGATAAGTTTAGGACCGGAGTGTTTTTGTCAAATTTAGAATTCTCCTAATTTTTTTTTTCAATTAAAGAACCCACCTTACATTATTTAGTCACATTTAGAATTTCAATTAACTCTGTTAAATATTTAAGTTATTACTATATTTATTTATTTTTATTAACAACAATCAAATAAATATAATCTAAATTCATGTATTTATTATTTTCAATTAAACAACAACTTGGTGCTTCACCTTTGTACTCTCCACTCACTAGAATTGAATTTCTTTAATGAAATTTTAATGCAGTCTCTCCACATCATCACCATAAGAAATTAATTAATTGAATTACCATGTAGCGGTGGCGGACTTCCATTATGGGTTAGCAAGAGTGTGTAAAGGCGGGCAAGACACCATTGAGAAACAAACCAATTCATCATAAGGAAGGGTGGAGACCCTCCATTGTTGAATATGTTACGATAAAAAGCAGCGGCTGATCATAAGGAAGTAGTGGAGACCCTCCATTGTTCCACTGGCGAATAACCGTTGCCGGACCAAGTGAATTTTTCGTCGTGACCTCCCTTCTTTGGTGTACATACCGTCCATCATTGTCGCCGACTTCCAATCCTTTTTCTGTCTCATAGTCTGTTAGGGTTTCCCTTAGTAGATGATGATCGATCGAAAATGAATACCGTGCACCCTATTTATCTTGGACACCAACTTTAGCTCCTCTCTAAACAAACGGCTATAGTGAAAAAAAGCAATAGTCTAGGTTAAGTTTTAGTTTTTGTTTAATAGTAATAAATAAATAAATTTATGTTTTGTTTGATTGATCTTAAAAAATTATAATAAAGAAATAAATAACATTAATTAAGTTAACAGAGTTAGTGAGAGGGTTAGTGAGAGTTTTAAATATGACAAAATAATACAAGTAGAGTTCTTTAAACAAATTAGAAGAATCTTAAATTTGATAAAACTGTCCAAGTACAATACTAAAATTTTCATTTATCCATATATAAATATATAAATTTTTCTCTCTTTATATATTAAATCTTATATTTTTAATCTACACATATATCTAATAATACTTAATTATTAAGTTGTTCTAAATGTCAGGTAGAGTGTTGTGGTTGATTTGGATCTTTATGTGAGTATAAATGGGTACGGTTACAGATATAGATATATCATACGTGTAACATTTTTAATTTTATTTATAACCGTTTTAAGTTTATGGGCGGGTCAACCCACAATCCGACTCAAGTATCCATTTATTCTCGCATATATATCCAAATTAATCACAGCTCTCGACCCGACAATCTGGACACTTTTGAAATTAAGCATCATTATATATATATATATATATATATTAATTAGTTAAAAAGTTAAACTTATATTGTTAAAATGTCCCGCCAAATTTGGTGTTGAATTTAAAATTTAAATTCTTATTAGCCTAGTTGGTTAAAATGTTGTACCTATTTTGTTAGGTTGCAAGTTTGAAACATATATATAAGATTTTAGATTTTATTTTTAACCGTTTTAAGTTTATGAGTGGGTTAACCCACAATTAGACTCAATTACCAATTACTTTCACATATATATCCAAATTAATCACATCTCTCGACCCGGCAATCCGGACACTTTTGAAATTAAGCATCATTTTATATATATATATATAGATTAGTTAGTTAAAAAGTTGAACTTATATTATTAAAATGTCACACGTTCATCAAATTTGGTGTTGAATTTAAAATATAAAGTCGTATTAGCCTAGTTGGTTAAAAGGTTATATTTGTTTTTGTTATGTTGTAAGTTCAAAATATACCTATATCATTTTTAATTTTATTTTTAACCGTTTTAATCTTATGGGCGAGTCAACTCACAATCCGATCGAAGTATCCATTTACTCTCACATATATATCCAAATTAACCACAACTCTCGACCCGACAATCCAGACACTTTTGAAATTAAGCATCATTATATATATATATATATATTTGGAAAATAAATTATTTTTCATTTATTCAAACAAAGAATTACATATAAAAAAATAAATTATAAAATAATGTCAACAAAATCAAAACAACTAAATAAAATATAGGTATTAAATACTATGACATATATATTTGTAATAATTAAAATTATAATGATGAAGATTGAACAATCTTGTAATTTTTTAGGGTGACTCCAAATATTCGTAATGATGAGTGATGAAGTGAAATAAACGAACAAACCAATCAACAAGTGTCGAAAGAATCTCTGCAAAATATTTTGAGTGATATTGAATTTTGTTATTGACCGAGTGATAGTAAGTAACCCCGAAAAAGGTCATGCCATGTGATAATTGATAACTGATCATTTGTATATAGTCAGAAAAAAATGAGAAATCATTATAAATAATGGGAGGATAATTGTAAGAGAGTGTTCAACTGAAAGTTCTTATTCGGTGACTCTTGATTAGAAACATGAAAAATAACTATAGATTTGGTAATTTTATATTTTTGTTTTTAAAAAGAGGACGGACACAGACTCGAAAAAGTATCATCAACACAATTGGAAGATATGAGTAGGAAATGATCCACTGAAGATTGAGAGAATTATTTAGATCACAAAAATCCGGGATAAAAAATTCTATTTAACTAAATAAGATCCCATATCAAACAAAATATACATCAACTCAAATCTGAATGACCCCAACAAATTAGTTCAGTGATAAGAGTCGACTTAAGAGACTGTTAGGATCTAGGTCGCCGCTGGTGGTCCGGGGGTTGGACCGGTTAGCGGTTCTCACTCGTAGGGTGGTGGTTAATCCGGTTAGAGATTAACACCGGGGTTTCAATACTACACAACCTGTCACAAACCCTTGAACTAGGTTCAAGCGCGGAAGAGGTTTGCTTTCAGGTTGAAGCGGCACACTTGTATGATAGGCGGAATCGGTTTCGGATGATGGAGATTTGAAGAATGGTGGGTCGGTTTCGGTAATCTGGATATTCGGTATGGTTAGTATAGAATCGGTTTGGAGCGGTATGGTTAAGTTAGTCGGTTATATAATGAAGCCAGCAGAAAGTAAATAACACAACAGATTTTATGGATGTTCGGAGATAAAACTCCTACGTCACCCCTTCCTCTCAAAACCGCGAGAAGGATATTCACTAAGGAATACAAGTACAATCCGATCGAGACTTATTTCCTGCTCGATAACACTCTTACAATTCACACAGATATTGTAACACACACTTAAAATTTAGCACTTAGGCTTTCTTAGAATATCACAGTTTTATCACTTGTAGTAAATGCTCTCAATGCTTCACTTGTCTGGCTTAATGTCCCGCATTTACTCTTTTGCAACTGCCTCCTTTTATAGGTGAAATATGCCAACGGTCATATTTCAATGCCTTGAATCTGATTGGCTGATCAGAAGTGCAGTGATTCAGTGTTTCAGACCTGCGGTCGTCTCAGACCTGCCGGTCTGTTCTTCCGGTTTGTAAGACAGACCTGCTGGGTTTGTCTTTTACTCAATGTAGGCACTGTCTGTTTGGACAGTTGTCTGTACTTTGAAGATTTCCTTTCTGGCTTATCCCGAAGTAGAAGGATCCGGTAGTACTGTTTTCTGCAGCCTACAGTCTTTCCTCAGACTTGCATGGATATGGAAGTATTCAGTCTGTTCCTTTGGTATCATTCTCAACAGATACCCAAATTGTCTTCTTGTACTGGTCGGCCGCTTGACTTGGCCGAATGTCTTTTGATAGTGAAGTAACCGGACTTCTTCCGGTTATTCTTGTCTTGTGGATAATCGGCTGTTTGATGGTTCTGGTTTTGAGCTTTGGCCGATCCTTCCTTTGTGCGGTCACGTTCCGAATACTCTTGATCGGTTTGGTAGCTTGACCGGTTCGGTTTCTTCAGTTTGTTCTTTTGTTCATCCGGTCCGGTTCCTTGTTCCTGCATGGGAAGTTTGTTTAAGTTAAGTTTATTCGAACCGGTCTGAATTTATCTAACAGAGACCAAAATATTACGGGTTCAATTTTATTTGAAAACGATTTGAAGTTAAGTGAGAAGCATGACACTGGGGTGTTATTATAGTTATCTTTCGATTAAAAAAAAATCTAAAAGGTGAAAAAAATACAAAAACACCCTTATTTAAAAAAAAAAAAAACATGAAATGGAGAAATAAGAAAAAATGTAATTGATAAGACTAATGATATAAGCTATTTGCAAGTACAATTTCATATTATTATTATATATATATATATATATATATATATTTACCTTCTAAAATAAATATTTCATTAACAAGAAAATCTTGATTGTGGAGATGTTAGTATTCCAGATAATACAAAATTAATGATAAAATCAAAAATAAAAGTTATCTAAACATTTCAACTCAGACAATACTTCATTAATGGCACTCTAAGCATGTTTTTAAGTTATCACTATATACTAATATTCTTTAAAAATATTAAAAATAAAAAAATACATTTAAAAAAAAATCAAAGTCAATTTTTAAAAAATAATTGATAAATTATTATAATTAGCCATGATTATATGTTGTATTGAAAAAATGTAAAAAAATGACACACGTGAGAATGACAAATATATACAACAAAAAGAAAGCCTTCTTTTTAAAAGAAGAAGAGTCAATAACATTTTCCAAGACGGGTCGGGTCCACTTTACCGCACAATAAATGCATTCTCTCTCTATCAAAACAAATCCCAACTGTTATTATCTTTTTCTACTTTCTCAAAAAGGCGTACATTACTTCTCAGCGCACTTTAGAATCATTACACGGGAAAAGGCTTATTGATCCCAGTTATAACTGTTCATATCCTGCGCACCTCTTCTTCTTCCCCAGCTCACTCTCTCTCTAACTCCAGACCTGCAGTAAAAAGTAGAACACAGACTTTCTCTCTCTATCACTCTCTCTCACACACACAAACACACACACAACTAGTTTGCGTGTATTTGCTATTACGAACAAAAATACGACACACTTTTTACGAACTTTTGTCGATTACTGCTGATTCGAGCTAATAATCCACAAAACAATACGACAGCTACTGTGTGTCATTTCCAATCCGAAAATGTGGCTGTTTCGTCGGTGTTTGCATTTGCCTCATCATTGTGCAACTTGAATGTACTTTGGATCTGAAAACCCTAGCTCTTTTGCTCATCTCTTCTGGTATTCATATTGCTAATAATGTTTAGATAGGTTTGTTTTGAGAAAAATCTATAATCAAATTTATGTTTTCCTTTCTCTCTAGATTCTATTTGTCTGTGTTGTTGAAGCAGAATCATGTTCGGCTTCTCTCGTAGGCGAATGAAGCTTGGGAGGTGATTTGATTATCTTAGCTCCTTTCTGTTTTTTAACTTCGTCTTTTTAGCCAAGAACATATTTATTTGGATTTAGTTGTAATGCAATTTGAAGTTCTACTATTGAAGAACTTGATAATCAATATTGTGTTGTTTCAGACTGAAAGTTCAGATGTCTGATTCTGTTCATGGAATGAAGAGTCCAGTCAGGCAGCCTAAACGCAATAAGAATCAGAATGTGAGGATTTGATGTTATTTTCTATCTTATCTGCTTGTTTCATCAAAAGTCATTCTGCTAAGTTCTTAATATGTTCTAGACTGAAGCTACTGCTCCACCTCCAATCAGTAAACCTGATGAACCCATTTCTCAATCATCAACTGCACCAACTGAGCTTAGTAATGGAGCTCTTTCTAGTTCAGATAATTGGATGGTGTTATCTACTTCAGGGGATAAACCCACACCTCGCTTCAATGTAATCATTCCTTGAGTTAATCTTGAGCATAATCATGATAATGGTTTATTTTTAGCAACATAAATCTTACTTTTAGCTTAATAGCATGCAGCAGCTATATCTGGAAACAAGATGGTGGTTGTTGGCGGTGAAACTGCTAGCGGATTGTTGGACGATGTGCAGGTACTTTAAGTGACTACACTATTGTAACTATTGAAGGGTTTCAGTCAAGTGTGTGATTTTCCATGGATTTGAATCCCTTTCTCCTGTTTTCAGGTGCTGAATTTTGATAACTTTACTTGGAATGCAGCTTCATCAAAGCTTTATCTATCACCAACAAATCTACCTCTAAAAATTCCTGGATGCAAGGGTCATTGTCTGGTATAACTTCACATTGATGTGTCATGTAGGCTTTTTTAGCAACAAGTTCTAGTAAGTTACTAATGTATAGAAATTTAAGTTTGAAATGAAAAACATTTAATTTATTGAAAATATAACTATAACATAATTTTATATGTTTTTTAAAAGGAAAAATCATTAATAACTTTAGAAAGCGCTAAGATTGTTATCCACAAAAATGAGTTCAACTTATAACTTTTTTGTGACATTAGTGTCATGTTATTTTTAGAAAATTCAGTGCCAAATATGAAAAATTCAGTCATAGTGCAAGCTTCAAAGCAACCTTAATTAGTGTTTCTGAGTTCGGAAGAATGGGAACGATTAAGGGGCAGTTTAAAGAGCATATGCAATTATGCATCGATTTTTAGAGATCTTTGTACATGATAAGCTTTCTCTTTCCATCAATGAGGTTCATTGAAATTCTACTCTTTCCATCAATGAGGTTCATTGAAATTCTACATCAATAACTGTGGTTTGGTGCAAATCGTTTGGGGGTACACGGGAAAAAACTTGAATAATCTAGGCTGCTTCTTACACCAGGGTTCTTCAGGAAATTTTATTTTATCATTGGCTCATAACAGGTGTCATGGGGGAAGAAGGTATTGCTGATTGGAGGAAGGACCGACACACCAAGTGATAGAATATCAGGTTTTTGATTGATTTCCTATCATTAAATGTTAAGTTGACACCATTAGACCTTCTAAATCATCTGAAGTTCCATTCTCCGACTCTTCTAGTGTGGGCATTTGACACTGATACTGAATGCTGGTCACTTATGGAAGCTAAAGGAGATATTCCGGTACTATTTTAGTTTACAGCATCTTGATGTATTTTGCACTCTTTAGTTTGTACCTATTGGTTGATAATGGATTAGTCGCTGATGTTGCATTTCTCGTCATTATGTGGAACTCACATTTCATCTGATTTATTTGCAGATATCTCGTAGTGGTCATACAGTTGCTCGAGCAAGCTCCATTTTGATACTCTTCGGAGGTGAGGATGCTAAGAAAAGGAAACTGAATGATCTACATATGTTTGACCTGAAGTCATTGACCTGGCTTCCTCTTCACTGCACGTGAGTAAGATGCATTCAAGATGTTAGGAAAAACAATTACATTTATATGCTAAGCTTACAGAATTACCAAGTCTCTGCTACGTTGTGCATGTGCAGAGGAGCAGGACCATCTCCAAGGTGCAATCATGTTGCAACACTTTATGATGATAAAATGCTTCTAATATTTGGTGGGGCATCAAAGTCACGAACTTTGAACGACTTGTACTCCCTTGACTTTGAGGCAGTATGTTTCTTCCCGAGTCTTTTGAGACAGTAATTAGATTATATATTCTCTCAGCCTTACGGTTTGTTGTTACAAACATTTTCTCCAGATGATATGGTCAAGAATCAAAACACATGGTTTCCACCCACCACCTAGAGCTGGTTGCTGTGGTGTCCTTTGTGGAACTAAATGGTACATTACTGGAGGTGGAAGCAAGAAAAAACGTATGTCCCAAAACATTCATAATCTGATTTGAACTTCTAAGAAGAATCTGTTTTAGTTGAATTTATACGAGATTAATAAAACTTATATTTTGTTTTTTTAAATAACTAAAAGATTATTATTATTTTTCTTTTTCTGTAGTCTAGTGGTTTTGAGTTTGTTTGTCCCCAATTTAAAACCAACAAAACTTATAGTAACTCTTGTAATTAACTTTGAATCAAATTAAGTCTGTTATGTATTTATTCATTCATGTATAGACTGGCCTATCTTAGATTTCATCTTTCTCATCCTTTCAGGCCATTCAGAAACTTTGATATTTGATATTCTGAAGAATGAATGGTCAGTTGCTGCAGTCCCGGCTCCATCTTCTATAACTACCAACAAGGTAACATTGTTGATCCTTTGCTTCAATTTAGACAATCGGATTTACTGACCATGTTGGATTTACTGACCATGTTTTGTGCAGGGATTCAGCCTTGTATTGGTACCAAACAAGGAAAGAGATTTTCTTGTTGCGTTTGGAGGATTCAAGAAGGAAGCATCAAATCAGGTTTATAAAAAAAATCTCTCTTCATCTTGTTGGATGACATTTTTTTATGAATTACATCTCTTTCACAGGTTGAAGTGTTGATCATGGAAAAACATTCATCTTCCTCAAGGCGGTCAACTCTCTCAAAAGTTCAAGTACCTTTGGTTTCTTCAAATCATTCCTCATCCGCAGCAGGCATGTTATATACACATCTAACCGATATTTCTGTCCCCGGCCCAGCTGAAAACGTTACAAGGCAGAATCTGGCATCTGTCATTGAGCAACATGGTTCTGGCAGAAGATCATTGTCAGAGTCCTTATTTGCTGATTCAGCTAATGTATCTCTCCGCAAGCAATTTCACTGCGAAGAAGAGACCATTATCAAGACAGCAAAAAGTTCAGAAGCTGAACATTTTTCACAGGTAACAAACAGTAAGTAAACTTTGTTTCTGAATCTGGATCCAGATCTAGATCTAAGAAAAAATAAATGGAAGTAACTTTTTTTTGTCAGGTGCGAGAGCAAAGAACAAGACAACTTGACATTGGGACACAGACTAGCAATACTAATGCAGGTAAAAGCAGTTCAGAGGAGACATCTCCTCCAGTCGAGCCCAAAAATCAAGGAAATGGATTCATTATGTCTAACGAAGATGACGTTGTGGTTTTACTAGAACCAGAGGGCAGATCATCAGGATCAGGATCAGCCACAGTCCCAACAAATTTCTACGAACTATACGAAACTAAAATGGCTGCACTGATAAGAAAGAATGGGATATTGGAAGGGCAGCTTGCAGCTGAAATAGCTAGTAGAGAAGGTGCAGAAAAGAATGTATCTTCTGTTCTGAAGAACAAGCAAGAAACAGAAAAAAAATTGATGGATGCATTGAAAGAAGTGGAATTATTAAGAGAGAAACTAACAGGAGTTGAGTTGGCTCATGAAGAGGCCAATAACTTGGCCAATATTGTTCATTCCGATAATGTAAGGCTGGAACATGACGTCGCCTTTCTCAAAGCTGTTTTGGATGACACACAGAAGGTAAATTAAAATCACACAAAACCATATATTTTTTAATTTCCTATATAAAATAATTAATCTTTTATCTCCAACTTACTCTAGGAGCTACATTCAACTAGAGGAATTCTCGCAGGAGAAAGAGGGCGAGCATTCCAGTTAAATGTATGTATAATTTGTGCAAACTTTCTTTTTTTAACATTTTCTTATTTAAGCGTGGTTATATTTAATGTGCAGGTTGAAGTATTTCATCTAAAGCAGAGACTGCAGTCTATGGAAAATCGGGTGCCAACCCCGCGAAAGCCTTTTCCTGTGTGAAGGTATAAAACCCAATGTTTGGTCGTGTGTAAATTAATTAAAGAGTGACTAAAATCATTTTGATAAATATTTGTGCTCCCACTCTCTCTTGTAAGCTAAGCTATTTACTGGAAAAAGCCATCCATTTATGTAAAAGATTACCTTTAAAAAATAGTCTTAATCTTTAAGGAAAATCTAACCAAAGATTTTTCCTTTTAAATGTTAAAAGTTTATATTATTATTATTATTTCTGCAATGACCTTTAATGGTATGCAATGGCTTATTATTAGATCATTTAGATGTTCTGTGACACATAAATAAGGTACACTTGCCCTGATAACAGAACATGAGTGAGCACTGATTTAGGCAAAGTATTCATATGACAATCTTCTTGTAGTGCAATTTTTTATTTTATAGTTCTTCGGAATTACTGATTCGATACATCAATGGTACGAGTCTATGAGATAAAATATGTTTTTTTAGGCCCAATTATTATTTGAAGCTCGAATTTGGGTTGATTTCACTCTATGAGGTCCGGACTTTGAATGGTGTCATATAGGTTTAAAATATCAAAATTTTAGCCTCGATAAAACAAAACGTGCAATCATCTTATTTTAATACATCATTTTTATTTGTTTTCATGATTTGTCACGTTTTAAAATGAAATAATATTTAGAGACGTTTTGAATATATATTTTTTTTTAAAAGATTGAAAAGATTGAATATTGTTTATTGAGATTTCAGTATTTTAATTTATATATATATACAATTTGAGGAAAATTTTGAGAAAATTTGATAGAGATAGATTTTTGTAATTATATAATTTTGTATTTATTGTGTTTTAATATATATATATATATATATTTATTTATGATATATACAATCAAAATTATTGTAATAATGTGAGAATAAATAAGAAATTTGAATAAAAATGCAATTCAAAAATCAAGCTGTAATTTTTTACCCAAACTAGACAATAGTTGTGGTTTTCTTCTTCCCATCTTTCTCCCTTTGTAATCTTGTGTTTTTTTTAATATAAAAAAGTTGACTTAAAAAAGAAGAAAGATTATAATAATAATACGTTACATCATTTTATTAACTTTGTAGCATCACAGGAAAAAATATATATTTACAAATTCAGCAACTTTATAAATATAATAACAATTGTCAAGCATTTCAAGCATATATTTGGAAGTAACATAGCTGTTGAACATAACTTATATATATTTTAGCTTCTTTTTTTTTCATCACATATCTTAATACCATTTCCTCATTATATTTTAATTAGTAAATAACTCATTTATATACTGAAAAGTAATTCCCCATCACAAATGAAGATGATATATAACCCTTTCTCAAATCCTTTGAAATTATCATTTTTTTGTTGTTGTTGGAGTGTCCTCCATTGTAATATAGTTTATCCATTTTATTGTTGCCATCCTTTTCAAGGTGACAATCGAAGTCTTATCCTTAAATCTAAATTTGGTTATGTCTTATGCAATTAAACCTTACTCCTCAATTTGATCCGAAACAAAAGATTGTTCGATAACCAGACCAAACTCACCAGAATTTGTAACAAGTAGATCCTCATTATTCTGTCCAAAATTGAACTAGGAATTATAGTTTCTTTTGCAGTTGAAAGGGACATCCTCAAACACTACCCTGTCTTTGTTTTGTTTTCTAGGGTAGATTGTTGTTGATAAGTTCTAAATTTAAATATTAAATAAAATAACTGAAAATGTGACCACACAAGAAAACTTATATAAGTACTTAATTAAAAATTGTAATATACAGTTATGTACAGGTTTATACAGATTGATATAATTAATTAAGTAGGTTAAAATAGAGATACATCTTATTGAATTATATATAAAATTAAATAATTTATGTCTAATATTAGTTACCTTTTAATATAAGAAAAAATATATAATAATATTATGATAATATATAATATATTATATCTTTAACATCTTTTCTCAATCTCAAAATGTTAATATATTTTTTCAAACTCAAAATATAAACAAAATTGTTATCTTGAAGTTTGTTAAAGAAGAGATTTTAAAATGTTAATGATATATAATATTCTTCAAACGTGTTTGTGTGGACTATTCTGGACTATTCACTAATTATAGTTTGGGGGTGATTTAAAAAAAATGGGGTTTGATTTAATAATAAAATAAAATAAAATAATGTATAAAACGAGTGTATGAACATTGATTTTACCATTATTTTTTAGAATGAGATAAGTAAATAGTTAATTAAATTGAAAAATTAAAAAATTAGAAATTATGTTATATATTACCGTTAAAAAATAAAAATATTGGTGAGCTAAAGCACACTCTTAAATATGTATGAGATATACGACAACGTAAAAGTTTATGGATATTAACTATTAAATTAAACTAGCATTTATGGATATTAACTATTAAATTAAACTAGCATTTATCACGTGTATTTGCACGAGTAATAATATAAAAAACCGTGAAAAAAATATTACCGTAAAATTTTTATGGCGGGTCAACCCACAATCCGACCCAAGTATTCATTTACTCTCACATATATCCAAATTAACCACAACTCTCGACCCGACAATTCAGACACTTTAAAAATTAAGCATCATTATATATATAATGATAACAACTAAAAATGAAAATGATGTTACTCGTGACTCCGTGAGTATTATTTCCATTCCAACATCAATACGATATTTTGTTGACTAAATAGTTATAAATAAGTAAAAAAAAACACCAAATTTAATAATTATATAAAATAAAAACATCTAAAAAATATATATATTAAAAAAAATACAATAATAAATTTATTAAAACACTCTATGAAGTGAAGGAATAAAATAACCATTATATTATATATAATTATATAATTTATGTCTAATAGATATTAGATTATTAATATATATAATAATATATTATTACACTAATTAAATTTTTAATAAATTTATATATTATATCTTAACAAAATATATTAAATTAAGATTTCAAAACATCCAGATATATTACAGTTTGTCTAATTTTGAATATCCTGGTCAACAATCCGCTGAAGCCTTTCTGGATGTAATCCTTTTTCTCAAAACTTTAATTAAAATGTTATTTTATCATATGATTGATTATTGGTTAAAACAAATATTTACATACAAAATATGTTACCATATTTTTTTATAACATGTTTAAAGGATAAATATGACTTCAGCAAGATTACATTATCAAAAGCTTTGGCAAAAAAATGTTTCATCAATAACTTGTATTTTTTTTATATAAACCATGAATTTATTAATACAAATATATATGAAATATAATATAAAGTTAAAAGTAATTTATTTTTCATTATTTAATTATTTAATTACTAACCTAGTCAATGAAACTCTATATACATTAGGATTGTTCATAATTTGATTCAATATATATAGGGATGTAAAAACTACTCAACAATTATTCAAAACTTGGTATAAAGTTCAGACTTCGGTTAGTCTTAACTACCTAAGTCTAATCCATTTAAAAGTTAAAAAATTTAAACAAGTCAACATGACTGGTAAGTTATTATTATTTTTTACTTAACTTTATGTTATATTGATTTTTTTTAATTAAAGATAACTAAAATAACACTTTATCGTCCTTACCGCTTCAACTCAAAAGTATAATAATATATAATATTTTTTATTTAATTTAACAAAAAAAAACAATTTAGTCAAATTGATTAAGTGCTTTAGTAGTGATATTAAGGTTGTAGAATCAAACAAGATTTTTTTTAGTTGTAAGGGCGGAAGAAGTTGTGCGTTTGTCTAGCTTGCCTCGGCCCTAAGATACAAGTTTAAATTTTTGGACCCCTAAAATAGTAATTTTTTGTAATTTTAATAATATAAAATGAGATATAAATAATTAATATATTATAATACGAAATAGGAGATTAAAAAGGAAATAAAAAATTGTTTTTATAATATATATTTAATATTAAAAGAGAAAAAAAGGAAAAAATAATATTAATAATATAATATTATTAAATATTAAAAATTGGGGACCTATAAAAGTGGGGACCCTATGCAACTGCATATGTTGCTTTACCATGAGACGCTCTACGAGTCAATATAGAGCTTTTAGATTAGGCTCTCGTGAACATTATATTTATTTACAAACTCGCTAATGGGCTTATGAGCATATTCGTTTAGAGATATTTGTTTAGAGACTCGTGAAGATGTTCGTTTATAAAATTGTTAATGGGCTCACGGACATATTTAATAATATATTTCGAGATGAATTGAAACCCAAAATATTTTATTATTGGATAAATAAAACAATATATTACCCATAATTTATTTCAATATATATAACCCTTATATATATATTTATTTAAGAATGCAATATGACTCAAACAAGACTTTACACTTATCCTTTAACTTCATAGAATATTCTTAAATAATAAACCTACATACAAACTATGTATTTTTTTTTTTTATTTTGTTAAAACAAAAGTGTTGTATGCAAATAACAAGTAAACACTATATTTATTGCTATTATTTAGGGATTTTAATAACAATATTTTTTTTAAGTACAACTTGTTGAATAATAGTCTTTGTTATATAGTTTAAATGAGATTAAATTGACTAAAACTTAAAGATAACTAAAATAACACCCTGTAGTCCTTCAACTCAAAAGTATAATAATATATAATATTTTTTTTATTTAATTAAAAAAAATATAATTTAGTCAAATTGATTAAGTGCTTTAATAGTGATATTAAGGTTGTCGGTTCAAACAAGAATTTTTTTTAGTTATAGGGCCGAAGAAGTTGTGCGGTTGCCTAGCTTGGCCTGAGATGCAAGTTTAAATTTTTGGGCCCTCAAAATATTATTTATTTTTTTTATTTTAATAATATTAAATGAGATATAAATAATTAATATATTATAATACGAAATAGGAGATTAAAAAGGAAATAAAAAAAATTATTTTTATAATATATATTTAATATTAAAGGAGAAAAAAAAGGAAAAAATAATATTAATAATATAATATTATTAAATATTAAAAATTAGAGCCTATAAAAGTGGGGGCACTATCCAACTTATCTTAAGTTCAACCCTACGACGCCCTACGAGTCAATATAGAGCTTTTAGATTCGGGCTCTCGTGAACATATATATTTATTTACAAACTCGCTAATGGGCTTATGAGCATGTTCGTTTAGAGACTCGTGGAGGTGAAAATATTCGTTTAGAAAATCGTTAATGGGCTCACGGACATATTTAATAATATATTTCGAGATGAATTGAAACCCTAAATATTTTATTACTGAATAAATAAAATTTATCCAGTAAATTAAACAATATATTACCCATAATTTATTTCAATATATATAACCCTTAAATATATATTTAAGAATGCAATATGACTCAAACAAGACTTCACTTATCCTTTTAACTTCAAAGAATATTCTTAAATAATAAACCTACAAATTATGTATTTCTTTTATTTTGTTAAAACAGAAGTGTTGTATGTAAATAACAAGTAAACACTATATTTATTGCTATTATTTAGGGATTTTAATAACAATTTTTTTTATTACAACTTGTTGAATAATAGTCTTTGTTATATAGTTTAAATGAGATTAAATTGGCTAAAACTTAAAAGAAAAAAAAGGCCCTTGTTTGATTTTATAAAGCCCTATATTATGGAATGTAGGTTTAGAGATTTAATTAATTTATTATTAAGAAAAAATCACGAGAATAGAGGGTTTATTAATTCTTAAACAAAAAGCAGTAATTTTTAATCAAGTCTCAAAAAAGGGGAAAGAGGGAAGACACAGCAATATACGCAGCAGCAGCTATCTTTTCTCTGCTGTTTATGTGAACACATCTTCCAAGCGTCTTCCCTCTCTTAATCATATCAACACGATCAATTCCTCTGCCGATCGAAGTGGGTTCTTGAGAAATCGATATATCTTCGCTCTAACATCTATGGATTATTAAGAAATCGATTCTATTCACCCGAACTTATTCATTTTCTTTACGTTTTTGTGTATTATGCACATTAATCTACAGATATGTTGTATATACTGATATACATACATCTGATTGATCAATCGGGTTGAATGAGGGTCGGTTACGCTTTGCGATTTTATTGGTTTGACAAAATATTTTTCTTTTTTTTGCTGGGTTTCTAGAGTATTTTTGTGGGTACTTATTCATAGGCGCGTATATTGGACTTTTGGGAAAGAGGGTTTTGGTCGTAGTGTTTAAGGGGAGGTGGGTTTCGGTTTAGGGTTAGGGTTAGTGCAAGAAGAAGGAGACTTGAAATGGAAGACATTGATGAGATTGAAGAAGGGGAGGCTTGTTATTATAAGGAAGATGAATTCATTGATCCTGATATTGCACTCTCTTACATTGTAAGAATTCCATTCTGTGTTGTTGTTGTTGTTATATTCATGTTATTGTTGATTCGATTACTTGGGGTTGCTTAGTTCAATGTAGCCACATAGGGAGACTGAGATTAGTGAAGGAATGTAAATTGGATTTAGTTGCTAAAGTAAGGATGTAGTTTGTAATTGTACTAAAAACAGAGGGCATTCGTTATTAGAACCGATCACTATACATTTTATAACCACTCTTCTAATTGAGTGATTGGAATTAGTTACTCTAACAATAACACTTTTGTGTATTTGAAGGATGAAAAGATTCAGAATGTTCTGGGCCATTTTCAAAAAGATTTTGAAGGCGGCATTTCTGCAGAAAATCTGGGTATGTTACAAATTGTATGAGTTATAGTGTTTCAAAGAGTGGTCAAGAGTTATTCTTTCTTTGGTGTTTGATAGCATCAATTTTCATTACTGGCAGGGGCTAAATATGGTGGTTATGGTTCATTTTTACCCACATATCAAAGGTCTCCATCAATTTGGTGTCAGCCAAAGACTCCACAGAATGTTCAAAATTATAGCATGCCAAGGTCACCCAATAATTCAAGTTTTGAGGTATATGGAATATTCTATGTTTGATCTTTTGACTTAGGACGATAAACTGGTTAAGATGACCAAGTTTTTGGCATATGAATTTCTGGATTGTGTTACCTATACAGGTAACTCCTCAGAATAGTCGTCCTCCTTTGGATGCTGTTCAATCTTTGAAGCCTGAAACTAGCACCACCCGGAATTTGCAGCCACTGACCTTCGAAAAAGTCTTATCTGCTAGTGCTTCAGCAAAGCCAGACCAGTGTTTGTCTTCTTATCAAGCCAATAAGAACTTGACGCAGAATAACTTACCTTCGAATAAGCCATCTAACTCCTCTGACTACAGAAATTTGAAAGTCCGAATAATAATGGGTTCTGATAAAGCTGCTCAATCAAATGCCGCAATTTACAGCGGCTTGGGGCTCATCTCTCCATCTTCATCAATGGGGAATAGTCCTGAAGAGACTCCCAATATATCTCCTACCAGCATTGTTCAGGTGAAGCCTACATTCCTCAACTTCTTTTATTTGGAATTTGACCACAAATTGACATGTTCTTTTTTTTCACTTGTTATGGAACAGATTATGACGTCATCTGCAATTCTAGGGGGATTAATACTATCACCTCTTGATGAAACCCTGCTTCGCTTGACAAGGGAGGAAACTCTCCGACCACCTACCTTGTTAGTGGAGAATCAAGGAGACACTGGTTCAAAATTGGAGGAGAAAGTCAGAACTAAGGATAAGGCTCTAAATTCGGTGAAGGCAAGATTAAAAGGAAGTTATAACATGGACTTTGATGATAGTGCGACTGTCCTTTCAAGCAAAGGATTGAAAAGTGTTACCATGAAAAATGTTATTGAAGACGTGGCTGAAGCAGCTCCAGTTCCTAATGGATCCACAAAGGATATAGAGACTTCTTTCACTAGGAATATATCATTGGAGCCAATAACTGGCATAAAAGGTGGCAAATATGAAAAGTCAAGGCAGAGGATCGGGGAAAGTCTCAAGGATGTTGCAAGTAGCTCCAGGGAAGACAAATGGTGCAAAACTGATGGAATCCGCAATCGATTGAAAGTTGAGAACAATCTTTTCGGATGCAACAAAGATTTGAATATGGGAGTGACTTGTAATTCCCAAGAGAGTACTGATAAGAAAGAAGTGAAAACATCTCATGGTACTAAAAAGTTTTCATTTGAAGGCAAAAGAAGCTCTAAGGATACTCGTAACTCTAGCAAGATAGCTTCTGTAGCTCAAGTCAGTACAATGCTCAAGGAAAATAAGAAATCTGATAAAGCAAATAATTTAAGGGCTAGTAAGGAGATTCAAAGGGTTCGTAACGAATACAAAGATTTGTTGCAGATACCTGATAAAGTAGTGTCACATAAAGGTGTTCAGCCTAGGGAAAAGGGTGAAGCTTCTGAGAAAGAATATCAGAAACATTCCAATTTTAAAAAGCAGGAAACCAAGAATAAAAAAAGCGAGGCTCAGTTCTCTGGCACAGACCTAAAAAATGCAAGTAGTGATTTTCTGACTAGAGGAGAATTGGCAACTGAACTAGCTACTGTGAATCCTGTCGTTATTGAAGAGGACTGGGTTTGTTGTGACAAATGTCAAAAGTGGCGTCTTCTACCCTATGGAATGAAGACGGAGCATCTTCCTGAGAAGTGGTTGTGCAGTATGCTTAATTGGCTGTAAGTTATATAGAAGTTTGAAACTGTTTAGTTAGTGTTACTTAAACTCTCAGTTTAAATAGACCAAATCATGTCATGCATTTAGAATTACCTGTACTTCAACTAGTCTGATATAATAAATACTTTCAGCATTCAATTGTTGAGTTGATAGTTTTTAATTCATATTAATTTCATGTAGGGCTGGAATGAACCGCTGTGATATCAGTGATGAAGTGACAACAAATGCTTTGCGTGCGTTGTATGCAGCTCCAGATCCGCTTCCTGGAACTCAAATCAACAATAATAGTCATTCTGCCTCACAGGGAACATTATCAGCCAATACACAGAATCTTGACAGAAAGAGCCAGAACCTGACAACTTCTCATGATATACGCCATGATGGAAAGAAGAAACACAGATTAAAACAAATGAATAAATCTAGTAGCACTAGCAGTGGACTTCCAATCTCAAAATCTATGAACAATTTTATAGATGATGCAAATCAGCCTCTTCTGCAAGCAAACTCGCCAGTCAATAGTGTTCTGATAGGGAAGCATTCAAACAATGGTGATCATAGCTTGCAGTTCTTTTGTTTTTCTTGTTCTTCCTTGGCAATTTTTAGTTTACCATGTGCCATAAAAAAATATATCATCTGACTAATATTATTTTCAGCAGATGGCAAACAGGAAAAGCTAAAAAGCAAAAGAGAAGGGGGCTTATGTTCATATGACAATGCGAACCCAAAGAAATTTAAAACTAATGGTGGGGATCTGAACAGAAAAATAGATCGTCCTGATTCTGATGGTTCTTTACCAACTAAGGCAACCTCAAAGAATATGGTGAAAAAAGATGAACTTCCCTCCTCTAATGATGCAAGGTTTGGCAAGAGTCAGAAATCAGAGATATCTGTACAAAAACACAATGTATCACGTGTTGGGCCCTTGAGTACAGGTTTGTCTGAGGACAAGACCATATCTTTGAAGAAAAGAAAATTGAGGGATTGGCAGGATAGCGAAAGTCAAGTAGACATGCTGGGAGACAATGGGAAAAACCTATTTAATAGCATGGTCTCTACAAAGGAGTCTAGTGATAGTGAGTTGAGGAAGTTGAAATTGTCAAGGATAGAGAAATCCAACATCCTTGATAATGATCATGGAATTAATGGAAAGACCAGCTTCAAGAAAGTCATTGTCATGGGTATTGGGGATAAAGCCGAACATAATATAGAATTAATGTCAGCTGAGAAGGATCAACTGAGAAGGAAGCATAAAACGAAAGTCTCCTTAAAAAGGCCTTCAGTTGTTGGTGTGCATTCGATGAAAAATGATCTGGGGTTTGAGCAATTTTCCCTGCCAGCCACTTCGAGCTCATCAAAGGTGTCAGATTCCAGTAAAACTAGGGTCCATTTTCCTGAAGCAAAAGGTTCACCAGTGGAATCAGTCTCTTCATCTCCATTGAGAATGTCTAAATTAGGGAAGCTTTCACCTGCAAGAAGGATGACTGCAGGAGAAGATGCCTATGGGAAAGGTAATACTCTTATGATAGGAAGTGCAAGGAAACCTATGGACGGTGATGTTAATGTGGAGAATGTTCAATTAAGTATACCAAGGAAGTGTAATGTTGTTGGAATTTTTAATTCCGAGCCTGTTCGTTCTACAGTGATAGATTCTAAGAAGTACAATGATAATGCAAAGTCAGGTGGTAAATGTCCTCAAGTGTTTCAGAACAGCCCGGTTAACAATACCCATGTTTTGGAAAAGCCTAGTCTCTCTGATTTGAAACAAAAATCTGGAAAGGTAAAGTTGAAGGACAGGGATAAAATGTCAGATCAAAGTATTGAGAGGCTAAAAAATTCTGACACAATCGGCATGAAGAGAGATATAAGTGCATTAAAGAGTCTGAAGGATGATGAAACTGTCATTCGGCTTCCACAATCCCTCCATGAGGTGTCTAATGATGTCAGATCTGGCACAAGAACTATCAAGGATAATAGAAGTATTGGTAGAGATGTTTCTTCCAAATGGCCTAGTGGGAAAGCAGAAATTTTACCTCATCACCACACAGACAAAGATGAAGGAACACAGGAACCATATGTTGATAGTGGTGCAGAGAATGTTAAACAACCTGGATTTGTTCATCAGAAAGGCGATCACTCCACTCAAGGACATGTTTCTAGCCGGTTGGTATCCCAAGTTCTGGCTGATCAAAACCCACTAAGACAGGATGGTGTTAGTTCTATTGCTAATGATGTCCTGAAAGAGGCTGAAGGTCTGAGAGATTATGCAGATCATCTTAAGGTTCTTATTTTTGATCCATCTTTTTTTTTCTTATTTCCATCCTTCCTAAAAGAAATACAGTTTTCCTTTGGAACACAGTTTGTGTCTATGCTCTAATGATATTTACTTTTGTAGGGCTCTGGGTTTGTGTATGAGTGCAACGAGACATACTTCCAAGCTGCTTTGAAGTTTCTTCATGGTGCTTCACTCCTAGAAACTTGTAGCAGTGATAACAATAAACAAGGGGAATTGACTCTGATGCAAATCTATAGCAATACGGCCAAACTTTGCGAGTAAGTGATATATATTTGAGAAGACTGTCCTCTACTATGTCATGGTAGCTTTGCAGTAGTAATTCTATGGATAATTGGAAATTTAGTTTAAGATTTTCTTCTTATATCAAGAATATGTAATATCAAATTTAGTTGAAGTGGGATATACGAGTGATTTGATTGATCAAGGTTCTACATCTTCTAAACGAACGTGAGCCAATCCAAATTCATTTATTTTAGAATAAAAGTGAAATATCTAATGAAACAAAGGAAATTAAAAAATTATAGAATTTACATCTATTTCTTTAAATGCATATTTCTGCCAGGTACTTTTTTATATTTTTCTTAATATGAAGGTACATAAACTATCCATATTTGATTGCTAATTTGATAAACTACTGTCCCTGGAAAATGAATGTTATTGTGTTTTGTCAGGAAGATTTAATAGAATATGTCAATTATTGAATTGTAAGTTTTATAAAATAATTCTATTTCATTTTAGCATTCTCATTGTTACATATGCATTGTCATTTTTTACTATTCTTCACTATGAAAAGTCTCTGTTTCTGAGTAGTGGAGCAATATTTCTTGTTGACTTCTATTTGCTAGCACACATTATCATGCCCGATTGGTCTGCCCTAGTGTTCAATGCGTATCTAGTTTGAAAGAAATGAAATCAATGTTATGGACTTTAAATGTTGATGTTACTCGTTGGCTACTCGTAAGGAATGAATACTCTAGAACTCATCCCTTTAGAGCAGAAGAGATGATGCATTGTCAAAAACAAAAAAAAATATGCATAAAAAACACCCACTTCTGGTGGTGACAAATAATGGGGCCTATATGGAAGCCCCATTTGTTTCCTTTCCCATTTCTCTATCATAAAAGCATCCACACTAGTTTTAGAACCAACCAAATATATAGAAATTGAAACAAATTAAACAATTGTTCAATGGTAATCTAGTATGTACCCGTACCCAAATGAGAAGGAGAGAAAATGCACGTTTCCAAATAGGCTCAATATGGTTCATATGTACGTAGATTTCTTTTTTCTTTCTGGATAGTCAATATGCCTGGTTTTTTACCATCACATTTTATAATCTTGCAGTTCTTGCATTCTTAGTTGGCCATTTAATATGATCCTATCCTTCCTTGGTCCATATTATCTATTCAGCTTTAGTCATGGGTAAAATTCAATTTACATGGTTAAGTTATTGTGTCACAATTCTGCTGATAAGATACTGTATTTATATTAATCTCAGCTCTATTTGCCTCTATCATTCTATGAGTCTCTTCTTTTTGCGTATGGCAACACACATCTATTGCATATATAGGAATTCTAGAAGTTTAATAATTTTCAGTTTTAAAGCTAATGTTTTAATTTAATATTTGATTTTTATCCTTCCAATTATCTGCCAGAGTATGTGTCCATGAATATGAAAATCGTGAAGAAATGGCTGCAGCTGCACTGGTCTATAAATGCATGGAGGTGGCTTACATGAAGGTAGTTTATTACAAAAATACCAGCACAAATCGAGACCGGCATGATTTGCAAGCAAGTTTACAAGTGGTTCCTCCAGGTATTTAACTAGGATTTTTCAGTATGAAGAAGGTTTATTTACTTTCAGTACTGTTTTGTTGTATTAGTATAAGGCAAACTGGGACCATAACTTCCTTTCTTGTTGGAATGAAGTAATGGTATTTTTCCCTCTTAACTCTTGATATTGCTTGCAGTTTTAAAATGTAACATAGAGTAGATGGTTAAATTTAGTTATTAGAGATCCTGTGTGTGGCTTCCTTTTCTAGATCACTTGAATGTGAATTTATACACTTTAGTATGTCAAACAACTACACCTATGATATAAAATTTAAGAACTTGCTATCCCTTGTTGATATCATTGAAAAAGTGTGGCCATGTCATATAGCGGTGCAATTTATTTGTTTCTTTTGTTAATTATGTGGTACTTTTTCTTCTTGAACATTTGATTAGGTGAATCTCCATCATCTTCTGCATCAGATGTTGATAACTTAAACAATCAACCTGCTTTGGATAAGGCTAAGGATATGAATGCCACTTATGCTGGAAATCATGTTATTGCTGCTCGAAATCGTCCCAGCTTGGTTCGTCTGCTTGATTTTGTAAGTGTTCTGTTTTTTCATGTTTTAGTTTTATGAAAAAAACTATCTAAGCCCATTGGAGCTTGTCAATGATTTCAAACATGTTTTTGCAGACAAAGGACATAAGCCGTGGTATGGAAGCTTCCAGAAAATCTCACAATGCTTTTGCAGCTGCTCGAGTAATTTTCGAAAAGGCTCAGAATAGAGAGGGAATTGCTTCTGTTAAGAGAGTAATAGACTTTAGCTTCCAGGATGTTGAGGAACTTGTTCGTCTGGTTCGTCTTGCAATTGAAGCCATCAGTCGCCAAGGTTTCAGCGCCAGTAAAGAATAAAAAGGAAGCCAGGACTCGATTCTACAGAGAGACTACAAAAGCTAATACCTCTGTATATGTGTACAAAAAGGAGATTTGATTTGCAATTTTGTTATGTATTAGAAGAAGACTTCTTAGATGTTTGACCTCTTTGGGTCAGACGAGGGGGAGATACATAAAAATGTAGTAGTTGTTGGCGACAGACAGGTACTGGAAGCTATATGAGATACTAAACTTTATTTCCAGGCTTCTATTGGTTGGTTAGGATCCAAATTGGTAGGTTTTATAGAATCCGAGACATTTATTGAAAGCTTCAAATTTCCTACAAAGTTATGATGTTTTTTTTCTTCTATGGGGATCACTTTTTAGAGTGACTACAATGTACTTCTATTCATTTTTTACTTGAAATACAAAACAAAGAAATGGAATCCAATATTTCAGAAATCTCGCTCCCTTTTTTTTTTATCAAAATGATTATAAAATTCAGAATGTAAGATGATCTCGGTACACAAACAAGTAGAGGATATGACTGACAGCAGAGACAGTTATCTGGTATGTGCCTTTATGCTTTGTTCTACAATTGCATGTCTTATTACACTTTTATTATTATTATTAAAAAGATGATTCTTACCTACTTCTATATAACAGAAATGTCAAGATCCTGTTTTCTGGGTGCTTAAATAACAGCGAATGCGAGATTCAAAGGAGAAAATCAATGAAGAACAACCTGGTTAGTCGTATTTATGAGACACCTCGTTATTATTAATTTATATATTTTGTTCCTTTTATATCAAATATTTTAACAAACATAGACAATTATTGATATTGCAAGCTTGAATTAATTATATGTATGCCATCTTTGGTTGAGTTTGAGCTTCATACTAAGAAATGTTAGAAATTATTGTGGAAATATTTTATGGACCATAAATATTACAACTGCCATTTTTGGACCAAAAATAATCATTGCATAGATTTTTGTTTCTAATAAAGGTCAAACCTGTTTGATTCCTTCCAAATTATCCACCACATGACTAGGGGGATAGACTTCCAATCGGCGCTGATGGCCTCCGCGCTCATTGCATACTTTGTTTAAATTCCACATAAAGCTCTCATCCATGTCCAAATCCAATTTCATAACTATGTCGTAAGTTGTTTCCAGAGTTTTATTTTCGGCATTCTGTACGGCTGTATTTATTTCAATTCCTTCCCTTACAAATGAATGTGATGTGCACTAGGGTTAAGTTTAGGGTAATAGTTGTGATGTGCCTTTTTGGTGGGCTTTGGGCTAATATTGTTACTGGGCTTGGAAAACCGTAAACAGAAATCAAGCCAACTAACAATATTAGTCCAAAACCCATCAACGAGGCCCATCACAACTACTACCCTAAATTTTAGCCCTAACACGTACAGAATGCTGTGCTAAAATGACCGCGATCATCTTTCTTCAACTACTTCCACTTGGATGAATCGTAAACGGAAGTGATTTCGACACATGCACCAAAACAGTTTAAAATATTCAAACGTGATTGATGTTAAAGAAGGGTCGGTGGTTCTATCCAGTCTATTGGATTAGAAGTTATAAATTTTATTTAGTTTATAACTTTGTTCTCTTTTGAATTATGTATGTAGGATTGAGCCTTTACCAGTTGAATTGGCCAATATCTTGTACACTGACCTTCTGGTCTGATTGATTATTTATGGAAGTTTCTATTTTGACAAAAAAAATATCCTTCCACTTTTGGTGCTCTACTAAGGCACCACTAGAGCTGTTATGGAGATATGAACTTAATGATCTAAAGAGTTGATTTATCCCTTATTTTATATCTTGCATTTAATTTCTCTTGCAGAGTGATGAATTTTATCAGTTGTGGATTGATAAGCAGATTTATATCCCCGGAACAAAGGTTGAAAGAGCTCGAAAACACAGTACTAAAGCTATACCTCTAAAGCCCTAGCACACATCATCAGTACATTTCTCCCATGGGCTGTTATGCATAAAACGGCTAATGACTTTTCTTTTTATGTTAAGTTGATAATTAGGAGGTTATAATAGCTTGGTCACGCATCAACCTCATATTTACCATACAAAAAGCGAATACTTATTGTATCAGATTCATTTATAAGCTGATACCTTTGGTAAAATGATTTGAGTTTCCATGAATGGATGTTTGGCCTTAAAATGAAGGAGGCAGTTATAATATGGACAAACAGTGTAGCTTGACTGGTACCCAATTCCAGGATTTGAGAGGAAAACTAAACTTTTCCATTAATCATAGGTCTGGTTTGATTCCAACTTATTCTGTTGGTTTAATGTGTAATATTTGAACTTTTCAGCTTAGTTACAAATTAATACTAATTGTGATTTGCAGTTAAATCAAACAATGCCATATAATCTTGTTTATCCATATAACTTGATTACTTACTATATTTTGAATTAACCAACACCATTCTAGTTCCAATTTAAATCATATGCATAAATTATTTCTAATCTTTTGGCCACATCTTGTGATTTTGCCTGATCAAAAACCTTACTTTGCACATTTAAAAGCAAATGAAAAATATCTTCTCTTGTTTTGGTTGATTTAATTAATTTGAAAGTATATATTACAAGAACAAGTATAAATCTCTAACCAGTTTACAAACTTGAAGATAATATTATTGAAAGCTAAAACTGTCTCCTTTAACAAAATAAAATTCTCACAAAATTTAAACATTTCAAGATAGAAAGAAATACACTTAAAAGTCATAACTCATCAAAGATCAGAATATGCACCATATAGGTCTGTAGACTGACTCCGTCTGATGAAAAAATAGGTAGAAAACAACACGAATGAGTCCAAACGATGATTTTGTATAAAAGAAACAACCTTCATGATGCTGCTGCTACTCCAAAGGACTGTAACTTGTTGCAATAAGGAGTCGGAAAATTTCTGCTCCACTGCCGCCTCTGTAGTTCTATATGACAGTAGCGGCTCAACATATTTTTGTAGTCTTTTATCACATTAGTTTCAATCTCAGCTCGAGCAGAACTTCCTGGAGGAAACTTTTGGTCAAATTCCTGCGACTTAACGAAAAACTCCACATCATGTTTCTCGGTCATCATGGGGAGCTGAAAAGATTGGTTCTTTTGTAGAGAATAATCAGGTTCTGTGAAAGGAAGGTAAGCAAGCAAGATTATCAACATAAAAGGAATAATCTGAAGAATAATCAACATTGGTCCAACTCCACCACCCTCATTATCCCCCCTCTGATGTTGATTTGTTCTTGTTGTTCTTCTTCTAGTTCTATAAACACCACGAGCCGAACCAAACACATCACTCTGACCGAAAAATGTCCTGAATATCTCATCTGGATCAAAATCATCGTCGAAAAAGTCATTCCCTGTTCTCCTCCTACGCCTCCTTACATTGTTTGTTTGCTGATTGTTTTCAAACTCATCCACTAAACCTGTCTGATCGTACTGTCTTCTTGAATCTTCGACACTCAAACACTTGAACGCCTTTCCAACTTTTTTAAAGGCTTCCTCTGATCCAGGTGCCTTGTTCTTGTCTGGATGAACTTTCAGAGATAGTTTCCTGTAAGCCTTCTTGATTTCATCTGCTGAACAATTCTTCTCCACTCCAAGGATTTCATAGTAACCCATACTCCTGTTGACCTGCCTGATTAATTGCACATGTTCCTCAGTATAACTCCTTCCCACATTCGAGATTTCATCAACAATGGAGGAAGCTGGTTCGGACTTCGACCTACTAATGGGTTTTTCATTTCTGGAAGAAGCTGAATCTAGGTCTTCACATGCAGACAGAAGATCATCAACAGACAAATTATGATTAAGACGACGAGCAATACCAATGAATTTGAGCGCACGCTGCTTATTCCCTGCAGCAATTGCTTCCTTGGCAATGGAAACACACTTTACGGCTTCGTCTTTGTTACTTTCCATAATCACAAACAAAACTGGGAATCATTCATTTGCAGCTTCAATCGGAAACGACCTAAAATCAGACAAAGGGAAAACGAAATAAACTAAAGTCGTCTCCTACACTATAAATTAGATCGTTAAATCCAGATGGGTTATCTTATCATTCACACAAAGTAATCAAAAACCCAGTAGCGTAAGTATCAACATTTGCAGAGAAATCAAAATAACAACGCTACCTTGATTCAGAATCCGATCCTAAGAACCACAAAGGAGATAGCGAGATGTGAGTTTAGTACCTCCGTCGTCTTAAGCCGAAGATCTGCATCAAAAGTATGGTGCCACCGCGCCACTTTGAGTGACGGTCAACAACCGTTTCTCAACCTCCCTTCCCTTCCAAGCCTCCAAGTCCAAAGGTACAGGATGACTATAGGTACTAAAGATTTTATACGGTGGCTATTTTTATTTTTTATATTAGGATGATCCCTCAAAGCCATGTTTGATATATGTTTTTCTTTAGAAAAAGTAATTTTAAATAAAATTTACTTTTAAAAAAAAGATTTGTATAAAAAGATGAGGGAGTGAGATTTGTAAAGTCACAACCTCAAAATAACAACTAGAGGTCTATCTTCGATGGACATATTATTTCGAAGATTGATTTTTTGGTAAGTATGTGGATTAGTGCGGTCTGAACGAATAACCTTAGTTGAGTTTTGAGGGTAAAGCACCTCTAGGGCACTTCACGTTTGGGGAGGCTATGCGTTGTAATGTTATTATCATTGGTGGTATATGGAGAGCTCAAGAAAGGGACCAGTCCACGACTAGACACCGTTTCAATAACCAAATTAGGCAACAAACTTGGCTCGGAGCGGTGTTACTAGAACTTTGTGTGGTCGAAGCTCAGACTTTTGCAGTAGTAGTGGGCATCGAGAGACAGACTGTTTGGGTAGACTAGACAAAGACATTTCATGTTGGACCCAATTGAATTTCAAATGTTAGAGGCGCGCCCTGGAGTTGTAGCTACTCAGAAATAAAGAATGAGAAAAGAAGAACGATTGGGATAGACTTATCTAATTAAAACTATTACGCCAAACTCTTTAAACATTGACTTGAAATTGAGGGCGTCTTAGGCTCGAACCTAATTAGAGCGTCTTTTGGTACGAGTTCAATTCTCGAGAAAAATATGTTGCTTTATGGAATGAATTTAAAACATTTATCATGACAATTGATAAGTGTATTAAACCTTAGTTGAGGAGGAATTCAACGACTCGTTGATGGTCTGTTAGTTAGTTTTGAGAATCCATAGGTTGTTGCGTCAAAACACATCATAAGACCCCACATAGATAGGGAGTGTACATGAACTTGATTGTTTGGAATGCCAACAAATATGTGGAATAATGATCTTCTTAGTCGATACAGTAATAATCTTGAGAGATTTATTGAGCTCGATGAGAACACTACTTATTATAGGAGACTAATTGTGTTAGAGTGATGGTGCATCACTCTAATTCACATATTCGTTATCTGGAATCTATATGTGTTAATAACAGAACACATGTGTAGAACACATGTGTATAGGGTGATTGTATGATATTAACATCACGTTGTCGTCTTTCCTTCATCCTGAATAAACACATTGAATATGTCTATATTGGATCTATCGACTTTGTTTAGGAAAACAAGAGAGTCGGTGATAACTCTATTTTACGTTGACCAGATCCATATGGATAGCCTTGTGGATGTTGAAAGACTAGTTGTTGAGATGACAAATTTAAAGAGATTTGATATGGGAATGAAAGATATTGTGTAGGATGAGGAGAGATTAAATGAGCCAACATATTTTCTTGATGCTAAGAAAAATTAGTATAAATGACATAGTTGACCCATTCAAATACAAACCAAACAATATGCTTAACACATACAATTAGAAGTGAGATGTTCCTAATTTAACTCACTCTCTTTCTTTTGGCGCATATCGAGTATCTGTTTCCACAACCCTCGAGTTGCGATTCCATCATGCATGTTGAAAAGGGGAGTGCAACAAGTGATTGTTAGGGAACAAGACGGGTGCCCCCATTTTTACTTTGCCAAATATGATCTAAACGGAATTTTAGACGACTCTTCTCTAGTCACGAGATCTTGTAAAATATTACGGATGGTGAAGTATCAAAAGTTGAGGTCATCAACCCCTATCCTATTTCAGATTTGTTGTCCGAACAAAAAGTGATTGATTAGGCAGAAGATGTTTGTCACCTATGGAAGACATAATCCAAACAACTCCTATTAGAACCCTTTATTCTGAAATTAAAAATCATTAATTATCAATTTTTATTCACTATGTGTCCGACGAGGAATCATTGTATTCTGAGCTATATTATGATGTCAATGAGAATATCTTAATAAAATTCTCGACACATAATATAACACTGGATTAAAACAAAAACCCCCCTTGGAGAGGTTTTTGAATTAATGACTAAAGTGTGGTTTAATGTGCATAAAATCACATCCTTTTCGTATATTTTCCACCCAAGTCCTTAATCAAACAACTACCAATGTTGTTAGTTAAAGAAACTAAATAATCTATTGTAGAGTTATATGAAAGAGGGAAACATGTCTCGAAACCGAGAAATGGTTGCTCCGATTAGATTTCATTAATGATTGAAAATATTATTGATTGTTGTTGGGAAAACTTTTTTGATAACAACGGCAGAATAGTTGTTAATCTCCTATTTGTTTGCCACAATGAGACAATCATGAGAACTAAATCAAATAACAATAAATAAAATTAAACACATTAAGACACATCAATTTTAGCGTGATAAATCCTATAAGGATAAAAAAATACGAGACCTACTATATGCCTCTTCAAAGAACATTTACTATATTGTAGTGAGTTACACCAAAAATCTTCTGTAGCACTCTAGAGGTTCACTAATACAAAGATTTTACCATCAACAGTGGATTACAAGAACAATGACAAAAAAATATCTCACCGATGTGTAATACTTAAACGAGTATATGAGAGAAGTTCAAATAAAAATATAGACTAGTTAGATTTTAGTGAATTCTACAATGATTCACCACCTATGATTCAAGCCAAAACCGACATAGTTCGTCTGCTCAATCATTTCACCGAAACTTTGAATATTTGACCCTTACTTTTATTTATTTCTCTCTATGTGTGATTTTTTATGTCTTACTAGAAACTCTGGTCGCATATTATAGTATAGAATAATATATTATATATTAGGCCAAAATAATAAATTAGAGCTCCTTATTGGGGTTACTTGCCAATTGAGACCACTTCTTTTGAAACTTTAAAATTTGGGGGTCTGCATTGTAAAATTTGTACAAAATGAGATTTTGCTTAACCGGCATAGAAATCCGTAAAAAAAACTATACGTGGCCTTTATAATTAAAAAAATTGTATTATTTGTCATTTTTTATGAATCTATTATGCATTGAATACGATTCAAATGAGTAAGAAAGAAAAAGATGATGGCTTTATGTAGAGAAAAGACGCGTACAATTGGCGAGATCAAGTAGAAAATTTGCATGATTCATGGGAAATGAAGGCAAGAATCACATAGAATCGAAATACGGCATCGCTTCGCTTCTTTTTTCAAAGTAAATGCACATTCCTTCTAAAAGTACTCACACCGATTCAAATGGCTGATGCATCCACATTACAATCGATCTCCTTTTCACCGTTTTCAACGAATCAACAGACCTGACTAGTGAAAAGATAGGCTTTTCCAACTATATTGCCTACGATGCACAAAATATATTGGTATATATCTAAATCCCGACAGTGATTTAGAAACTGTCAAAAATATTAATCCCATACCGATAGTTTTATAGAAGTTGTCGATATAAGGTAAGGTGCGAAAAGGCACGCAATTTTTTCTTTGGACGGGAGTGTAAAACTGACAGTTTTGGGAGTGTAAATTTCTCGG
The DNA here is from genome assembly GCF_907164915.1 of Impatiens glandulifera. Classification (NCBI taxonomy): domain Eukaryota; kingdom Viridiplantae; phylum Streptophyta; class Magnoliopsida; order Ericales; family Balsaminaceae; genus Impatiens; species Impatiens glandulifera. The sequence continues at coordinate 13,029,660 of NC_061862.1, read as the reverse complement.
TATTATTTCGGATGGGAAAAAGCGATAGTTTTGGCACAAAACTTTCGGTATTTCTCTTTTATAATTATTTCCCCAAATCTCGCGCGTCTCTCACTCTCTTTGTGTCGTTTCACCTACAGTTCCCCGCCAGACGATTATTTCTCCTTCACAACATTATTTCTACGGAAGGAGATATTTATATCCTAAGAGATGCTCTCTTAACATTCTCCAAAAGCACTCATATCTTCGTTCACTATCTCTCAGCTACGTAATTTTCACTATCTATCTTTTTATTTATCTATTCTTAACATTCGTTTTACATTCCTAACATATCATCAATAAAAACTACAAAAGCTAGGGTTTATTCAATTAAGCATATATTTTATGTTGTTCCTGACCTTTAATTTTATCAGACTGCACAAGAAATAGGTTACAAATTAATTTTGTTAATTGGACCGAGATGCAGGTCAAATGACATATGTAGAGAATCTAAGAGGCAGAAAATTAACGCAGTGATGTATTTAAGGAACTTGAAGACATAGAATTTACCGAGTTCATTGAGCATAGGCTCTACGAGCTTCCCTAAAAGGTTAATGATCTTATGCATCTTTTTATGTACTTTTTCATTATATGCTAATTTGGATATGTTAGCAATTCAACATATGCTTTCTGTGATTGTTACTTGTGAATGATAAACAATCCATCTTAATATTCAACCTAGTTTATTGTTTCTTCTAGTTTCATGTGACTTGTTTTTTGTCTGTATTATCTTTTCCTTACCGTTAGTGTTGGGTGTGAATGCGATTGAAGTTTGGCTCAGTTCCTCTTCTTTATCGATTTCGTTGCACCACTACCTCACCAAAGATGACAGCCCTTTCTCTAGTCTACAAACACCACAAAGGAGCTTGACGTCTGTCTCTCATCAAGAGAGTAATATCTATTTATATTATTAGGTCAAGTCAAGTAAGTGAGTTACTAGAGATTGAACCACAATGTTGGGCCAACCAATATCCAACAATCTCCAACAATCTCCACCTTTGTCCCAAATCAGTACAAAACACAATCACGGAATCATAAGACACATCATCGCCAATTTATTACCACCGAGGCAACAAAGAGAATACCCAAGGTAAACTCGTGTCACAAAGAACAGGGGCAAGAACACAAAGTATGCGAAAATCAAAAAGATCAAACGCAAAAGCACAAAACATGCGCAAATCACAAAGATCAAACGCAAGAGCACAAAACATGCGCAAATCACAATGATCAAACGCAAGAGAACAAAACATGCGAAAATCACAAAGATCAAACGCAAGAGCACAAAGAATGCGAAAATCACAAAGATCAAACGTAAGGGCACAAATCATGCGAAAATCACAAAGATCAAACGCAAGAGCACAAAGAATGAGAAAATCACAAAGATTGAAGGCAAGATCACAAAGAATACCATGTCCACAAAGAACGAACCTCAAAGAGCTTTCCCTAAGTCAAAGTTTAAAATCCGTTGACATGAAATAAATTTTTCAACAGGTAAACACTTAGTACCCATATCAACAGGATTAAATTCTGAAGAAATTTTCCTAACTTAACAATGCCCTTTTCAACAATATCCCGAATGTAATGAAACTTAACATCAATGCGCTTAGTTCTATAATGAAAAACAATATTTTTACATAGTTGAATAGCAGATTAACTATTAGAAAACAAAACCACATTTTTGTCAAGAAAACCAATTTCAGACAAAACAGTCTTAAGCCAAATTGTTTCCTTAAAAGCTTCGGTGTCAGCTACATAACTCAGATTCTGTAGTAGATAAAGCAACAATAGATTGAAGTTGAGACTTCCAACTAATGCAAGAGTCACACAAAGTAACACATAGGAAGTAATAGACCTTCTATTATCCCTATCATTAGCATAATTGGAATCCACATAACCAACCAACTTAGTACCTACAAAACACTTAGAAAAAATCAAGTCAACATCAACATTGGTTTTTAGATATCTCAAAAACTATTTCAAAGCATTCCAATGAGGCATATCAGGGTTAGACATAAATCTACTCAAGCAACTAATTTTATATGCTATATCAGGCCTATAACATTGAAATAAGGCACATTCTTCATTTCAGTTATTTCACTTTCAGTCTTTGAAGACTGATCCTTACTTAACACAAAGTGGGAAACAAGAGGCACATTCACAGATTTAGCATAAGACATAAAAAATTTACTCAAAATTTTAGCAACATATGCACTTTGATTCAACACAAGAGAAAATTGTGTTCTATCTCTAATGATATTCATGTCCAAAATCTTCTTAGCATCACCTAAGTCTTTCATGTCAAAATTTTTACAAAACAATTTTTATACATGCATAACAGACTTTAGACATGGGCTAACAATCAACATGTAATCCACCTACAACAAAAGAAATACAGACTATTGAATGTTTATTTCTTGAAATAAAGGTAAGATTATTGAATGTTTTTCGTTAAAATTTTATTGTTTACAAATTTATTATACTAATTAATATCTAAATTCTCATTTAATTATTTTAATTATTTTAATGTTATTTTATATTATTTAAAAAATAATATATCATGTATAACTATTTTTGAGTTAATGATATTTTTTAAAACAATTTTTTAATTAATTAAATAAGCGATAAATTATTTTATCAAAAAATACTTTACTGAAATAGTTATTTTAACACATAATTTTTTTTATTTAACCTATTAGTATATAATTTAAGCTGCAAAAGTCTGACCAAAATATTTTTAATAAAAAAAGTAAAAAAGTTTTTGATTTTCATTAGGATGTTAGGGAAATCAACAACATATTATTTAATCGTGTTAAAAAATGTCAAAATTGCATAAATAATTTATGACCAGGATTGAATTGTTAATCTCAATTAAAATTTTATTCAACTTTGAAACAAAGATAAATGAAGTCCCAAACTTTAAGCATTTGACTCAATGTAGTCCTTATCCCTCATCTAATGACAATTATTAATAAAATAAATTAACCCAAACTATTTGAACAATCAAATAGGAAATTTACCCAAATTTAATATACCTTCATAAAAGTTTAATTAATCAAACTTCAAATTTTACTATTACAAATAATGAGAAATATAAGACTATTGTTGATTCAATTTATACCATCCTTTCTCTATTTCCTTTAATGTTTGGCCGGTGATCGGGTAACAAAGTCATTTGTTTGTTCTCTTGGATGATGAGTGGAGACTACAATAGTATTATCACCAATTAGATGCATAAAAACAATTTTTATATATGTGTATATTAATTAAAATTGAAAAAGTATTCACCTCGAGCATCTTCGATTTGCGAAATCTTGTTACTCTTACTCGGAACCTAATTACCAGTTGAAAAGTAATTCGTTAGCAAACTGAGTGATATCATACCTATCATCTTGTGATTTTTATAATAGAATGAAAAACTTAATAATATGACAACCCTAGAGCAATCGGTTCGATAGAGCCAACACCCATCCTCCGCTATGTTACATCTAGGACAAGCCATAGACTTTTGGTAGTTGAAATACGATCCAATACAATCTGTTGTAAAAAATAATATATTATGAAACTCACCGTATCACATTAATTGTGTTATCAAAGAAGAAATCAACTATTTTAAAACAAAACTTAAAGGAGGTTGGTAAAAAGATACAAACGCACCAAGATGAAACCAATGACCACATATGAGCCTGGTCGAGGACCGACCAAGCCCCACAGTGACAGCCTTTTGGCAAATGGTGCATTTCGTTGCAGACGCCATAACCAAATGAAGTTATAAGTTGAAAATGATACTTTGAACCTTCTTACAAATGGAGAAAATCAAAGATGGGATTAAGAGTGTACATATAAGTTTACACTATATATAGTTATGACATTAAATTGTGTATATTCACAATTATTGGCCACATTAAAGTAATTCATAATTGGATAGCAAATGTGGTAATTATATAATTGGATAGAAAATGTGGTAATTTATAATTGGATAGAAAATGGGAATTTCATGAAATTATAACTATATTATAATTTGTCCATTAATTATTGTTTATTAAAATAACAGCTATTATGCATTAGGTTAATCAATGTGAATAATTTTTTTATTATTATTAAATTTGAGATAAATACAAATAGTAATAGATATGACTCCAAGATTTTATAAATTTGTGTTTGGAATATAATATTGTAGTATAATTATAAAAAGATATATTTACTTTTTCAACTAAAATTATATTGAAATTTGAATTTGAATATTTATCTTCACTATTTTTATTTAATACACATTATTATTATTTTAACTTATTATTATATATTATTTTATTATATTTAAATCATATCAATTAATTGTATATAAATAAATAGTAATAATGTTAGTTAATATATAATAATATTAATGATAATAGTAATAATTAATAATATATAATATTAATTATATATATTAATTAGCTAATTAATTGAATACTATACATATAAATATATTAACTGTTAAATTAAAATATTAAATATCAAAATAAAAAGCTCTTTCTTCGGAATAATATAATAAAAATTATATATATTAAGTGTTTTGGTTCACATAAGAGATAAGAGAGGAAAGTGGAAATTCACTATGTTAATATTCTCTTTATTTTTTTTATTTTTTTTAATGTGATATAAAATAGAATTTTTTTGACTAATATATATATAATTGAATAAGAATGTAACTTATATCCGTATTTTAATCCGTCAACAACTAACATGAGAGATTGGTCAAAGCTCTTTCAGCAACTGCTTAGAAAAATACAGATTAACAAATTATTGATAATAATTGAAAAATACTTTTTCAAAATAAAATAAAATAAAATAAAATTACATAAGGAAAAGGAGGAATTTGAATTAGAGCATCGTTTTCGGATTCCACCTTCAAATATTTATATATATATATATATATTGATAGAGAGTTGCAATTTTCAAATCCATCTATCTGAATTAATCCCTCCTGGAATTCTTTCTTAATTAGCCTGCAATCAATCATGTTACTCTACCAGGACTTGCTAACTGGTAAGCTCTCTTTCTTTCTATGTGCATCTTCATTCAATCAATATGTTTAGTTTGATGATGATGATCATCATTCATACAAATTTGATTTATTACATTCATATGTTCTTCGATCTCAACTGCGACTTTGAAATATGTTTGATTGTTTAACACAACTACTGCAATTTCTATGCAAAATATATCATCATTATCTTTTCTTAAATAATATGACTTTTTGGTGAATTTCTTCTAGGGGATGAGCTTCTCTCAGACTCCTTCCCTTATAAGGAAATTCATAATGGGATCTTGTGGGAAGTTGAAGGAAAGGTTAGTACAATAACTAGTTACAGTTTCAATTTATCAAGAGATATCATGAATGAACCTTGTTTTGATTTTGGTTATTACAGTGGGTGGTAAAGGGTGCTTTGGATGTGGACATTGGTGCTAACCCGTCTGCTGAAGAAGGTGGTGAAGATGAGGGTGTTGACGATCAATCTGTCAAAGTTGTCGATATTGTTGACACATTCAGGCTTCAGGTTAGTTGTTTTCGACTGTTGTAGATTATACATTATTTGAATGAATGTTAATGAACCAAACCAAATTGGTATAACTCTCAGGAGCAACCTGCTTTCGATAAGAGACAGTTTATGGCATACATGAAGAAGTTTATCAAAGTGTTGATAACAAAGTTGGATACTGCTAATACAGAGGTATTCAAGAAGAACATCGAAGGAGCTATCAAATTTTTGTTGTCCAAAATCAATGACCTCCAATTGTAAGAAAAATATTCACTTTGTTATTCTAGAGATTTTGTATTTGATGCAATGACTTTAAATGATGTAAAAATCTTAACTTGTTTTTCAGTTTTGTTGGAGAGAGCATGCTCGACGACGCCACTCTAGTCTTTGCCTACTACAAAGATGGTGCAACTGACCCGACATTTTTATATCTCGGCCATGCTTTGAAAGAAGTCAAGTGCTGAAATAACAAGAATTTAGACATAATTATTAGTTTAGGGTTTAGTTTTTTTATTAGATTTACAATTCATTTTCGAATATTACATTACACTTTTAGTGTTATTTATGAAATTTTATTATTATCCCCTACAGCTTCTTTCCTGTTGTGTGCATAACAGAAATAACTAAACATAAAAGTAGGAAAAAAAAAATCATACTAGTTTATCACATTTTTTATATATAATTCCCAAAATTAAAACAAAAAGTTCACTATAACTGACAAAAAAAAACAGTTTTCAAATCGACTATGTTCTAAATATCTGATGACACAAGGTAAAACTTGAACAGCTAAACATCCGAGGTAAAACAATAACAAAAGCCAAACCTCAATTTCACACACAAAATATGAATCAACCTAGCCACTAAATTTTTCAGAACTCCAAAAAACAGAACCTCAAAGAAGCTGTTATTTGGATGTGGGTCAATCAGCTTTCAACCTTAAGATCTCCTTGGCTGTTCTAAGCCGAAAATAAGGCATGTCCTCCTGAAAACAACGAATAAAGAAATTGGGAATAATGAAATCTTACATAAATTCTTAACTACAAAATTGCTGCTTACCTGCTTGAAACAGAGCCCGACGCCTCTACTGTAGAAGTCTATATACTTTATCATAAACACGCCACAATCAAACCTACGAATATTCGACAGTCGGTTTAAGATCATAAACAGATATGGAACCTACAAATCAATGCACATATATATATATATATAAACACACCCGTTCTCTTGTGCAGGAAGGTCCTTAACAAATTCTTTCTTCCATTTACTAACATCAATGTCTTGTCCACTTTTTCCCTTAACCTCTTCCACATAGTATTTAGCCTGGTAAATAATTGAGAAACTAGTTTCAGGTCTATATATCTTTTTCTTTAATGTAAGATACTAGCATGATTTCAGGTCTATATATCTGGATCTGGGTCGAACTAAGTACAGAAGAAGTTCATACCAGGATATTCAGCACGCGTGAGTCAGTTCCTCCCAGTGAATCTAGGTATTGGAATTTCTGATCTTTTTTATTAATAACTGCTAAGCACCAATGTATTTCTTTGTGTACAGGAATAAATATCTGAAAGTATAAGAAGTCGAGTTTTAGCAAGTGAAAATGAAAGTGAAAGTGGAGAAATCAATGGAGGACATACTTTGTCACAATCAACGAGATGGTAGCCAAGCTTCCTGTGAGTAGTCCATCTACCGAGACTCTTAAAATCACTAGGTGTCTTTGCATTAAGTAACTGAAAGTGGAAATTCATTTAAATAAGCACATATGGCATCATAAGTCATGATTCATGAATGAATTAATGGATAATGGACAAATCTTACCTTCTTGTAGAAGAATGTATTGAAGAAATGGCATTTTAAGAACTTTTCTGGTTCCCTCTTTTCCCTTTCTTTCAGCAATTCTAGGTACACATTTATAACCTATGAAATATCAGAGAAACTGCGTTAATAATTATTAAGCAAAAACTGCAATACTCTTGAAATCCATTGATTACACATTTGTTACCTCATCGTTCAACCATGCTTTGGGCCTCAAGCACATTATTGTTTCTCCGGTTATATCAATATTAGAGGGGCCATGATTCACCAATAACTTCCTCCTATAAATTCAATTTCAATAAAATCAAAATATTCTCTGTGAAGAAGAAAACAATGGATTTATCAACCCATACCTGTTGGAATTAGACAAGGCAGCTTTTACATCAGCCTCTTCTTTCTGGGTGAGAGGAACAAAAGCTTCCTGGATATTATCTGTGATTATTTCCTGTAAATTCTAACAGAATTAGCATAAATCTTTACACTTAGGAATAGATAACCATTAAGGTGGGATTTGAATTCACCTCTTCCTGCTCAACTTTCTTCACTGGACGAAGTAACTGCAGTTTAGCCCGACGTTTCTCATGAGTTTCGATAAGGAAATTCAATGAGTTCAGTTTCGAATTCCGCCTTTCTGCTGTCTCCAGTAATTTTTTGTGAACTGGGATATTCAAACCATTCACTTCTCCATCAATTGAAAGCGATTGCATCGATTTCTCTGCAGATTGAACTTTCAAAATGGGCTCAATCCTATTATCCTGTTCTTCTTCTCCTCCTCCCTCTTTCTGAACCTCCGCCTCCTCATCATTTTCAACTGGATCGTCGTCAACATCAATCACTTCCTTATCCTTTCTCCAATTCCGTAAACTCTGACCCGAATAACTCTTGGCCTGGTCATTATGCGAACTGAGAACATTTCCCATGAATACGACGTTGTTGTCGTCTACGCCCGCTTTAGGGGTGATGCCAGCAGAACTCCTGTTCGGGTCTATTCTGCAAGAAAGAGAAAACCCAAATCTACGTACTCTACAAGGAGCGTGAACTTCCCTCCTTAGCCGATTAATCGGTTCCGGGTACCTGTATATCCTCGAAGAAGCTGAGGTTTTCTCTTTCGCCGATACAAATCGATCGGAGATTTGAAGCATAGGCGAGGAGAGTTTCGGCTTCTTCGCAATGTGGGTATCAGCAAGATCTAGTGGTTGCAGTGATGGAGATTTTTTATTCAAACTGGAGTAATCCCCGCGCTTTCTATTGCTCGTTAGAGCACCCATCTGTTCAACCATGGATTTCTAGACAGATGTAAGTCCCCATCTAATGGATTCCGTTCGCCGTAGACATCTGGGTTGCAGATAATTGGGGAGGAGAAGAAGAATATGAAACAGAATTTGAGTTTTGGGCGAATTTAGGGTTTGCGGTTTCAGGAGTGAAGCTGAAGAAAGGGGGGAAATTAAATTCGCAAAAAGAAAGCTTGAATCTTTCTGACAATACGATAATAGCTAAATTGAAATTAGATAGACAACTGGAAATCGCATCTGGAAGTTTTGTTTATGCGAGATATCGAATAGGCGGCGGCTTTAGAAAGAAGTAGTACTACGGAAAATCTAATAACAAAAAGAACTATGTTTTTCATACAAAATCTTCCGATAAATCTTAATTCTTAAACCTATTTCATTCAAATCTTTCCATTTTTTTAAAATATATTATACACAACCATTTTATTTTGTTAATGCATAATATATATATATATATATTTTTTTTACGATGAAATAAATATTTAACATTCAAAAATTCTATTTAATATGTTATAAATGAGAATCGAATCTCTAACATTTAGAGTTCGAAACTATATATCGATTAACACATATGAATCGAATCTCTAAACTTTAGGGTTCAACTATATATTGATTAAGACATGTAGCTTATTATGTTGGGAAATTTTAAATTAGCTGGCTTGAGTGATTATCTTGAATGTGAGTTTAGCTTTTAGCATGATCAATGTCCATGTGTTTTGTTAGTAGAGTAAATGATTATTTTGCATATGCATTATTGCTAAATACACATTTTGATTGGACAATTTTGTTTGTTGTTTTTAAATATTTAAGTTAGTTAACTTAATTGTAAAATTAATAATCAAAATAATAATAATAAAATAAAGATATAGAAACAAAAAAAATGTAATTCATGTTTCTAGTATTCAATTAGAGATTCTTAGGATTGAAAATGCATTAAAAATGATTTTATTATTATATACAGTTGTAAAATGAGTTTTTGGGTTTTAGTTGATTTTTTAGTATGGAAGAATGTCTCGTTTTTTAGTTGGTGTTATTTTGTTTGATTTGACACAATATTTAATTATATTATATTAGATTTGTCGTCTCAAATTCTTATAATCCTAATAATATTATCAGTATTTGGTGCGTTGTTTGTTGCTTATACATGTCGATGTCGATTAATTTGATGATAAATTTTTTAAGTATTTATTGAAATTGTCATATGTATAGTTATTTCTCATTTTTTAATAATGAATTATTTAAAATAATTTTTTATTTGAATATTCACTTATATCATCATTTTCGTTTTTATTAGTTTTGTTATTATTTTAATTATATGTGGAAATTCACAATTATCACTTGATAAAATAAATTTAAACGTTGCTTATAAACTCATGGGTAACGATGACTATTATAATTTAGCTCGAAGTTTCCGATCTAAATTACCCCGTTATGGATAGTTTTCCCCGGTTTGATCGGTAGTTTACCGAGGATGGAGCGAAGATAATATTTGTATCTCTTGTCCTGATCTCACCCAAAACAATAATAAACAAAATTAAATATATAATATCACAAATATATTTATTTATTTTTCATATTTTATAAGAATTTGAAATTTATTTCTACATAATAATATAAATTTTCAATATATTACAATTAAAAAAATTATATTATTTTATCAAAGATTTTTTTGTATTCTTTTAGAAAATATGTTATAATGGTACCCTGTGGGGACTCCCGAAATGGAATGGATGGGGATAGTAGTAAAAAAAAAAATTCCCGAAGTAAAATGGGGCATGATGATAAACGTAATCTTGCCCCATTATCATCCTTGTTGTAATGGTAATGCGAAAGAGAATGTAAGAAATAAAAGGGACACGAATTTTAACGTGTTTCACCAAAATAAAACTTGGTTATGTCTATTAGAATAGAGAATCTTATTGAGGAGAATAGAATAAAGATTACATCATGACAAACTAAGGTTATGACATGAGTTTATATAACACTTGGTCCCCCAAAATCCTAACAGATACATATCTGGGAGACTGAGACTAAAAATTATGCTCTTAAGTCAAAGACTTCGGCTTTCTAAAGTGTTCGACTACACATTTAATTATGCTTCAACTAGGTCAATACTAATATCTTGGAAAAAATATTCAAAATATTGTCACAATATTTTTCTAATTATATTATCATAACAAAAAATTAGATTTCTTTTTGTGTTAATATTATTTCCTTATATCAAGATTATACACCAAAAATATATACTTTCCATTTGTTCAATATTTCTTTTTCTTTCCACCATCAATTCTAGACAAATCAACAAATCTCTACTTTGACTTAAATTCTCACAGTTGCCCCAAATACATTAGTACACATAATAAATTTTGTCGAGAGATATTTCAATGCCCATATATATTATATATCATCTCTCTCTAATCCAGAGTTACCCTAAGAAAATTTAACATATGCATCCATCAAAGTTGGATGACCCATATGCATTTGTCAATGTCGGATGACCTAGATACATTCATCGGTGCCGGATGGCCCAGATGAACTCATGTATGTTAGATGGCTTAGATGAATTCGTCGATACCGGATGACCTAGATGCACTCGTTAGTACCGGATGACCCAAATGCACTCGTCGGTGTCGAATGACCTATATGCACTCGCTGGTGCTAGATGACCCATATGCACTCGCTAGTGTCGGATGACCTAGATGCACTCACCGGTGTCGAATGACCTAGATGCACTCATCGATGTCGAATGGCCAGATTCATTAGCCGATGTCAGAGATGACCTAGATGTATTAGTCAATGTCATATTTTGCTCAGATGTATAATCAATGTTAGAGGTAGTCCATATACATTAGTTAATGCTAAAGGTGTCCCAAATGCATTAGTCAATGCTAGAGGTGACTCATATGTACTAGTCAATGTCAGATATGGCCCAAATGCATTAGTCAATGCCAGAGGTGACCCAAATGTATTAGTCGATGCTAGAGGTGATCTAGATGCATTAGTCAATAACAGAGATGACCTTGGTACATTAATCAATGCCAGATGTGGCCTAGATTTATTAGTCAATGCTAGAGGTTGTGTCAATACTAGAGGTGGCATAGATGCATTAATCAATGCAAGATGACCTAGATGATCTATCGTCTATCTCTTATAGATTTAAAGCAGTCTCCAAGACAACTTAACAACTTTTTTGTTAACTCAAATATTCAAGTCTATTCAACCAATCTTCACCTTGACTTGAATACTCATATTGTTGCAAACCATTGTGTAACTTCAAAATTGAATACAATTTCTTTGTAAGTGGATGGTTCTGATGTATCCACCTTCTCCATAGTAACATATAGTGCATAACCAACCATATCCTCATAACCATAACTCTACGGTGGTCTAACTCCAATCCTTTTTGACGACATTTAACTACACTTTAATGAATAACTTCTAACATTGAGAATCTAATAGTTTAGGCTTTGACAACTCAACCTCAACGTGGTGGTGTTCCTCTTCTTTTAGAGAAAACTCTAACTCCACATGTTTATCAACACTACTATTTTCTACTACAGACCTCACAATTGAGCTAAGTGTAAAATTCTCATCAAAAGATGATGCTTCTACTCAAAATAAGTTTTCTATTAGATGGAGACCATACTCTACTCTCATAAGCTATGTTATTTCAGTAGAGTCCGTATCTTGATTTGTCATTTTGTTCTCCAGAATGACCATCTCAAGGGTTCTTCTTTTACCGACAACTTCAGCAATCCCATAAACCCTATCATTTTAGTAGAACCCACATCTTCATATACCACGTTATATTCTTCTCTAGAATTTGTCGATCTTAATTTTTACTATTATCGTCTCAATTAAAAAACAAACAATTGAATTTAAATATCGGCTCTGATACTAGTTTGTTGTAACAGGAATACGAGAGACAACGTAAACAATAAAAGAGATACAAATTTTAACGCAGTTCACCAAGATAAAATTTGGCTACGTTCACTAGAAGAGAGAATCTTATTAAGAAGAACAAAATATAGATTAAATCATGACAGACTATGGTTATGATACAAGTTTATATAATACTCGGTCCTCTGAAACTCTAATAGATATAAATCTGGGATTGAAAACGATGCTCTCAAAGCAATGACTTCGGTTTTCTAAAGTGTTTGACTACACGTATAAATAAGCATCAACTAGATCAACACTAATATCTTGACAAAAAATCTCCAAAATATTATCACAATATTTTCTTAATTATATTACCATAACAAAAGATTAGATTTTCTTTTGTGTTAATCTTATTTCTTTAAATAAAGATTATAAACCAAAATATATATTTTTCTTTTGTTCAATATTCCTTTTCTTTGTATCATCAATTCAAGACAAGTCAATAAATCTCTACTTTGACTTGAATTCTCCTAAATGGCCCAAATACATTAATCAATGCTCATATATTTTATCTCATCTCTTTTTCTGATCCAGAGTTGTCCTAAGACAACTTTACAGATGCATTCGTCAAAGTTGAACAGTCTAGATGCATTTGTCAATGTTGGATGATATGCACTCGTCGATGTCGGATGACCCATATTCATTAGTCAATGCCAGATGTGATCTAGATTTATTAGTCAATGCAGAGGTGATCCAAATGTATAGTCAATGTTAGAGGTGACTCAAATGCATTAGTCAATGATAGATGTGACTCAGATGTATAATGTAATGTTAGAGGTGGCTCAAATGCATTAGTCGATGTCAAAGGTGGACCAGATAAATTAGTCAATGTCAATATGGCCTAAATGCATTAGTCAATGTCAGTGATGACCTATGTGAATTAGTCAATGCTAGAGGTGCCCCAAGTGTATTCATCAATGATAGGGGTGATCCAGATGCATTCGTCAATGTCAGATGACTCATGTATTCTATTGTCTGTATTTTTTAGATCTAGAGTTATCTCCAAAATAACTTAATAACTTTTTGTTAACCCAAATATTCAAGTCTATTTAACCATCCTTATCCACGGGCAATGAAATTTTTTATTACCGCTCAAAATATTTAGTAAAAATTTTCTGATATCGCTTAATTAATTTGTTCAGCTTAATTAAATTTTTTAAATTGAAATTTTAGTTTTATAAATTTATTATATATTTAATATCTACATTCTTATTTAGTTATTTTAATTTTTTTTAGATGTTATTTTGTATTATTTCATTTTTTTTATGTAATATGTAACTCATTTTTGAATTATCAAAGTATTCTTTTATGGTTTGATTGGTAGTTACCAAAATATGGATCCTTGTCTACTATTAATATTAAAAATTGATAAATATATATTATATAATATTTATTATTAATATATTTATGTTTGTAATTTTTTTATATTTATTTTTCATAATTATAAAGATATTAAACTATTTATATTATATAAAAAGATTTAAATTATTTTATAGCATTTTGTTTTTTTGTTAAATAGTATAAACGATGGTGTTACATATATTTTCCGAAATAGATGATGCAAAGACATAAATGATACGGCCGAACTTGTAAATGGGCCAAGGCCCAGTTTGGTTTGTTAATAGAAAAAAGAACAAATATTATTTAGGTGTAATCAGCCTATTCCCGCCATTTCTCACATTATCGGGTTTTCTAACTGCAGACTGAAGTTTCGTCATTATTGCCGAAGCTCTACGGATTCTCATCAAACGACAATGGCAGACCGACTCAAACTGTCATCGGAATCCTTGATTCTCCTTCGCAAAAGGATTTGCGATCCCAAATTTATCTTCTCCTTCTTCTCCGATTCCCCCGAAAGCAACTACAGGTTCTTCCTCTCATTGAAAATCAAATTAACCGCTATTTATTTGCACAATCTGTTTCTTATTCCATGATTTTGTTACTTATTCTTCTGATGGATGCAGTAAGTTGAAGTTCATTATATCAAGCTCTGTTTCCGAGGCTTGCAACAACTCAGTTCTACTCCTTGGTCCTCGTGGATGTGGACAAAATGAGGTTTAAATTTCAACTTATAAATTATATGTAGAATGTTTAAACTGTTCGTCTGTATTTTGCAAGCCTTGTGTGACCTTATCGTGCTTTGATCTTTTAGATACTGGAGCTTGTTCTTGAAGACATACTCAAAGATTATCCAGAAATGATATCGGTGGTATGTGCTGTTTTACTATGAAACTTGGTTTGATTATCTTGCAAGCTTGTTAAATTAAAAGTCTTGCTTCCTATAATATAGTATTTATACTTTGGCTTGAAAACTTTGCTCTTTATTGTGATAGATTAAACTCGAAGGGCTTTTACACAGTGATGATAATAGTGCAATCAAGGTTAGTCATTTTCCTATAATACATTATTATTGTATGTATTACTCTTAATTTATTTTTAGGATATGAAATCAAGGATCGTGGCATAAACATAGTAGTGATTCATCGGTTACATAACTTTATCTATATCTTAGGAGATCATTAGTGCAGGAATAGATAAAGGGCACATCACATTTTTAAGAGGCTTTACAGAATTTTAGTTTATCATAGATCTTCTGGCATAGACTAAGTTTATAATTGGGTTCTCAATTTCTCATGGTCTTCTTTATGTGCTCCATCTACCTTAAATTGATTTAACAGACTGAAATGGGAGAGCGGAATGACTTCATTTTCACCTTTTTATGAGATTCTTCAACTAGAGCTCCATGCATTGTTATGTAGTCTTCTAATTCATGTTGTAAACATTGTTATGTAGATTTGAGATAGAATTTGTAAAGTTTGATAACTGGTGAGACAATACTTTAATGTAATCAACCTTTATTAAGACTTAATGTTGACATGTTGTGTGTGATTGCTCGTTACACTCTTTAACTTTCTTGTTTATAGTTCCATTCTATGTAGTTCTCTAATGACAATTTTGTCTTCTGTTTTTATCATTCAGGAAATTGCTAATCAACTTTGTTTGGACAATGAGTTAATATTCTCAAAAATGGTATGTAACATATAGAATGTAGTTTTATCCCGTAATAATCATTGTTTTGACACTGATGTATTATTTTTGCAGGCATCGTTTGATGAAAACTCGCAGTTCATGATAGCCATGTTAAGGTGAATCCTTGTACCGTTTTTATGGCCATGTTCAAAATTCCTGCTGAAATCAACTTTGTCTTGATTTTCTCTTTGTTTGCATATTCTTATCCACATGTTTACGGTCACAGGGAATGCGGATTGGCTCATAGAACGCTCATTTTTATACTGGATGAGTTTGACTTGTTTGCACAGGTATAATCGCGCGATACCAATATTCTTTTATTATGATTTCCAATATTTCCCATGTTAATATTTGTTACTTCTTTAGGGTAAACAAAAGTTGCTTTATAGCTTGCTGGACGCGTTGCAATCTATTTCATCGCAAGCTGTAGTTATTGGTCTAAGTTGCCGACTGGTATGTTTCATTTCTTTCAGTTTCCAGTGAGTTATTGATATCTTGTGCGTATCTGGTATGTGATGCTACATGAGATGCGTGATTCGCATTGCTGTAGTTTTATCGAAATTTCTCTTTGAAAGAATTATTTTTACTGGCAACAGAAGCTTTTAGATAGTTAGTTGATCAATCTGGAATTTATTTGCAGGATGCTGATCAGCTCTTGGAGAAGAGAGTAAGATCTCGTTTCTCACATCGAAAGTTGTTGTTCGTTCCCCCCTCGAAAGAAGACTCTTTAAGGTGGTAGACTTTATCCTTGCATTTGCATGTTAAACTTTTGTCTTGTTGTTCTTCTTGCTTCATGATGAATATGACAGCGGTTGTGCAGATTGGTGGAGCATGTTCTTTTACTTCCAAAGGACTCAAGTCTGCCTTCCCGCTATGTAGAACAATTTAATCTCAAGCTTCATGTATCCTTTTAACATATATTTCTCACAGTTACTTAGATAGCTTACTTAAAGTTGAAGCTTACAAAAGCATCTACAAATTTCTTCCTTATCAGCGAATCCTTGACTCTTTTTGCCAGAAAATATTAGATGATGATAAATTCAAACAAATAATTAATAACTTAACAAGTATTGATTCAAGTTTCAGTCATCTACTAAGATTCTTGTAAGTATCTTTCTACATCTGTTTAGGTTTATGAAACATATTTTTCGTGTAAAGATATAAAATTGATTTTTTCGGTGCAGGTTTCTCGCAGTTTCTGCAATGGATATGAAATCTGGATTTTTGTCACTTGATAACTTCAATTCGGCTCTTTTAAGTTCCAAAAGGCAGCCAAAGCAGGAATATCTTAATGGTAGAGTTATTGATATTTTCTTTTTGCCATTTTTTTTTATAGAACTTGCTTATATGACCTGTTAAATAAGGGTATATTCTTTTGGCCCTGAGAAAATCCAGACTTCCTTGTGGAGAACTAATTTCCAAATGTAAATTGGAACTTATTTTCATCAGATTGCTCGATTCTTGAACTCTACATTCTAGTGTGCATGAAGAGATTAGAAATCAAAGAGCAAGAGTCATACAACTTCAACTCTATCATGAAAGGTCTACTTATACCTCTCTCTCTTTAATTTCTGTATATATATCTATGCTATTATCTATTGTTGGTTCCCTTTCACTTATTGCTACAAATATGTTTTGAATATCCATTGAATATGAATGTATTCACACATGGCTGGCAGAGTACAAAGACATACAGAATTCTTTTCAGACATCAGATTCTTATTCGAGGCACGTCTGCTTAAGGGTGCGTTTGAACACTGCTTTTGATTTTTAAGTTCCACTCGGCTTTATAAAAATTGATTAATATTCTTGTCACTGATCCTGACAGGCGTTTGAGCATCTTTTAGAATGCGAACTAATCGCTTTTGCAGACAACAGAATAACCAACATGTCTATTGAATTTCGCCCCGTCAAACTTCTTATCTTTTCCCACGAGCTCTATGATGGCCTCAAGTCATATCGCTCCTGTCCGGTAAGCTCTTTACTCATGCATGAAATGAAGATCTAGCTTTTAACTTTGACATCATTAAAATTTAAGTTTTGTAAACTTTACAGGTAATTCTTCAGAAGCTACTTGACCGTTAAGTTGAACATAGTTTGGATCAGAACAACTGCAATGAATTGTAATATTTTAAGGTAACAAATGAAATATGTAGTGCAAATGTCTTAATGTATTACAAAAGCAAATTATAAAATACATATTTATTATTATTATTATTGTAAAAAACTTTTCATCCCATGATCCTAAAGTCTTGTCTAACTCACTCACTAACACAACCATTCATTTCATTCACATTTCTGATCTATTGGCATACTCTTGAACAAGTGCACCAAATAATGAAGCCCTCTCAAGTAATCGACTGGGCTTGTCGAATTCCTTTGCCAATCCTACACAATCGATCAATTATTTGTCACAAAAAGTGATAATAAATACATTAACAGTAGATAGAACACTTGACCTACCTGCTTCCATGACCAACACTTTGTCGCAGTCCATAACAGTGGGGATTCTATGAGCAATACTTATAATGGTGCAAGATGTGAAATCCTCTCTAATAATCTTTTGGATAATGGAGTCGGTCTTTGAATCAACTGAAGCCGTCGCTTCATCCATAAACAAAACTTTGCTTCGCTTCAACATTATCCTTCCCAAACACAATAACTGTCTCTGCCCCATACTCCAATTATCTCCACTACCCACCACTTTTTACAATCAACCAACGCAAAACATTAGATCAAGCTAAAACCATTTTGCATAAAAAATCCAAATTAAGAGACCTACCTGGAGCATCGAGCTTCTCAGTCTTAGCAGCAACCACCTCTTTCAGTTGGCACCGTTCTAAACTCTACATTGATTAAAAAAATTCAAAGCCAGTTAAGAAAATCCTTGAATCTTATTATTATTATTCAAATTTCTACTTACCTTCCAAATCTCTTCCTCAGAGTAAAGCTCGAGAGGGTCAATGTTGCTTCTTACGGTTCCCTCAAAAAGTACAGGATCCTGTGGGATGATTCCAAACCTAGACCTCAAATCATGAAGCCCGAGCTTGCAAATATCAACCCCATCAATTATAATGGTCCCGCTACTCGGCTCAACCAGCCTAAAGAAGACTTGAAGCAAAGTTGATTTCCCACTTCCAGTCCTCCCAACAATCCCCACCTTTTCACCACCTTCAATCCTTGCCATAACACCTTTCAGAACTAGAGGTGTATTTTCCCTATACCGTACCTTCAACTTCTGTATTTCAATATCCCCACGAATAGGCCAATCTGGGGAAGGAAGGGACTCCGGTTTACACCATTCTGGCTCAGATGGGATTCTTATGAATTGTTTTATCCTTTCAACTGCAACCATGTACTTCTCAACACTACAAGTCATATATACCGCAAAGAACATCACACCGTTTAAGGAAAGCCCATATGAAAGCGCTAATCCTACGTATTCTGCGATCAACAATGTATTAGTTAGTTAGTTTTTAACATTAATTACTAGTAACTAATTTAAATTAAATACCTGGCTGGATAAAGGAGCTAGGCAGAGAGACCATAAGCAATGCAGAAATGCAGAGGAATATGGACCCAATAAGTTCCATTCTAAATCCAAACCATTCATTTGAAGCATTATTGTGGAAATCCATTCTTACATTTGCATTCACTCTTTCCACATTCTTACCAAAGAAGTCGTTTTGTTTCTTGAAGCACCTAATCGTCATAACACCCTCTATTGTTTCCGAGAAGTGATGGATCACTGGTGCTTTCGTTATAGAATCAAGACGCGATAACTCCCTAGAACTTGCTATATAATATCTCTGCAGCTCACAAAAAAACAAAACTAAATTTCTTCTTTATTATTCATATTTAATAGAATGTTTTCTTCTCTTACCCGATACCAAATATTCATCCATATGAGCGGAATTACAAGAATTGTTATCGGCCAAGCGTTCATGCAGGTAACCACCACAATGCTGAGAAAGCTAAAGTACATCACAAGTGCAAGGCTCAAGAACATTGGAATAATGAAATCAATGTTGGTTTGATCACTTGATGCCTGAAATAGACAAACAAACAAACATGACTAACATACTATTCTTTTTTTGTTTCAAAAAAAAAAACTGACCCGAGTTAAGATTCTTCCAGAAGGTGTCGTATCAAAGAAGGACATGGGAGCATGAAGTATACTATGAAGAGTTTGATCAAAGAATTTCTGAGCAGTTTTGAGACCCAAAAATGCAACTAGAACACCTCTCATAAGCACCAAAACGCACGATATAACTGCTATGATTGTGTAAACGCCGATGAACAGAGGCGGAGCGAAACTACTATTGCTAGCTTTAGTCTCGTCCGCCAACCAGTAATCGCTTCCCACAAAAGATCCCTGCCATAACAATGACACCGCCACCACAGATGCCACCCCCCACCACCCATACGCCTCTGTGCAATAGTCCTTGTAAACTTCTGCATTCACATGACCAACTTCCCTTTCTTCGTCTTTTATCAGCTTAGAACCACTTCCCTTTTCCGATCGCGATCTTTCCAAAGCTACACTCGATGAGGGGGCATGCGGTGATTTCAGCACTTCCTCTGGATTTTCAGTCGAGACAGTTGTTGTTATATTCTTTCCCACGAGTTCCATGGATGATTCGTAAGCAGCCACGATTGAACTGAAATCCTTTCCAGATTTGACAAGTTGATTATACTTGCCAGATTGAACTATCATCCCATCTCGCATCACCAATATGAGATCGGCATTGTAAAGGAAGTCGACTTGATGAGTGACGAGTAAAACAGTCTTGTCTTTTAGAACGCCTTTTACACATTCCTTGAAGATTTCTGAACCTGTATGAGCATCCACAGCACTGAATATGTCGTCGAGAAGATATATATCGCGGTCTTGATAAACTGCTCTTGCTAGCTGTATCCTCTGTTTCTGTCCCCCGCTCAGGTTGATTCCACGTTCACCTATCTCAGTCTGGTCGCCATGCTCCATGATTTCTAGATCCTTCTCGAGGCAACAAACCTTAATCACTTCCGTATACCGTTGCCTATCCATCGACGATCCAAACAAGATGTTCTCTTCGATTGTAGCGTTCTGTATCCATGATGATTGAGCAACGTAAGCCGTCGTTCCACAAACTCTCACCTGCAAAACAGAGCGAAAAGTATGAACAATGAAGAATGTGTGTATATAATATTAGTTCAGCTTCATTCAGTTCATACATTTCCAGACTTTTTATGTAGCTCGCCGAGAATCGAAGCCAGCAAGGAAGATTTCCCCGATCCAACAGTTCCAACAATGGCAGCAACCTCTCCTTTCTTTATCTGAAGATTCACGCCTTTCAGAACAGCTTCATCTCCTTCATCATCCCAAGCAAATCTTCCATTAGTGACCTGCACAGCCATCCTACCATCATCACATCCATCTCTTCTCTCCACCGATCCATCGTCCAGTTCCTGACTCGTTAGAAACACATCCAACCTTTTAAAAGATATGAACGCTTGTGAAAACGATACGAGAGCTTGTGGAAACGTTCGCACTGGATCCTGAACCATCTTAATAACCGTTGTGGCTGTGAAAACTGTTCCTGGATCAAGAGAATAGCCTAACCATAACGAAACAGCGAAAAGGATAACCGCCATGAAAGCAGGCATGCTCGAGAGCACGATCATGTTGCTGGCGAATGCATAAGATGTTTTGCTAAGCCAATTGAATTCCTTTTCACGAATGGATTCAATCCGTTTCTTAAAATGCTCCTCCCATGCCTGAAATTTGATAACGCGCATGTTACTCAACAGCTCTGTTGTGGCCTTGAGTCTCAAATCACGGTTTGTCATCAATGAGAAGATGTAAGTATTCGTCTGGCTTGTACGAAGCATAACAAACGTCAAAGCTGCCAAAACTAAGAACATTGTGGAGAACATGGAGATGCCAAAGTAGTAATACAGTAAACCTAAAGCAACAAAAACTTGAAGAGGAGTTATCCAAAGTGTATGCAATTGTCCCATTAAATCAGATAGCTGTTGAGCATCTACAGCCATATAATTCACAATCTGACCGATCCCATGCGCCTGCCGTGAAGAACAAGTAAGTTTAAGACCTTTCTTGTACAACGCAGTCATCAACGAGCTCCTGATCATCATACCGAGTTTTTGTGAATGGAAAATAAAATGATGAGAACCGAGAACTTCAATAGTTTTCGAAACAAGAAGGATGGCTGTTAAGTAATATCCTTCCCATGGATTATCACTTCTCTTCCCACTAGCGAAACTAACAAAATCCTTAATCAATACAGGACCTACAAACGTAACAGCTAATTTCACAAGCGCTAAGAAACCAGTAAAAACGACTTCCTTCCAGAAGCAACGCATCAATGTTGTTCTAACAGGATTCTTGCAATTCTCATTCGGTTTAGGCCAATTCAATTCGAACAATTGTTCGAGTTTCTCCGCCCTGTGTTCATACGAAAGCGAAGGAACCTCATCAATTGCTAAAGCTTTCTCATATCCTTTGTTAATCAATGGATTCAACCAAGCCCATGTAGCTCTAGAAAGAATAGAAGCTGTTGCATAGCCAGTTAGATTAC
The DNA here is from genome assembly GCF_907164915.1 of Impatiens glandulifera. Taxonomy (NCBI): domain Eukaryota; kingdom Viridiplantae; phylum Streptophyta; class Magnoliopsida; order Ericales; family Balsaminaceae; genus Impatiens; species Impatiens glandulifera. The sequence goes on along the minus strand of NC_061862.1, from coordinate 13,007,466 downwards.
AATCAACCGGATCACTCGATCTTGATCTCGAATCATCTCTAACAACTCCAAAAAACCCTTTAACAGCAACGATGAATAGGAATGTGGATATAGGAATGATTAGTAAGAAAACATAATCATCAAGTTTCAAGCTCGGATCAATTTGATCATTAAATCTAGCTATAGCTGAAGTTGAAAGCAAAACAACAAGCAGAAAATGGGTAATCCAGTAAACCCTAATGATGGGTGAATGTTTCTTCTGATGGGCAATCAAGATCAATATAGAAACATAGGTTATTGATTGAAGTAACCTGAAAACAGTTTCAATAATCTGCCATGGTTGATCAAACTGACCTTGAATAAGAGCATAAATGCTCAACAATGTGAAGCATATTGCTTGGAGAGCTGTGAAAACAATTGATAGTTTGAACCAGCCGGTGAGTCTAATACTGGATTTGTTGGATTCAATCAAGGGTTTACTCAAGTTGGTTCTGGAAGTTTGTCTTTGAATCAAATGTAGGAGAAGAAGGGTAAGTAGGAAAATGGAATTAGTGATGGAAAACAAAACCCTTTGTGGACATGAAGAGAGGAAAATGAATCTCAGCCATTGTAATGGAGAATTGGTAATGCCAGAAGATGAACAGTGGGGAGAGGTTAGCCATGAATTAGAATACATGTTGCTGGGAATTAAGAAGCTTGTTTTATGATCCATTTCCTGCAAAATCAAATAAGTATATATGAAGAAGAAGAAGAAGTGTTGAAGTGAGTGTCAGTGAGCATTAATTATGAGGTTGAAGACGAAAAATCTTGTTCATGTTTGGAGAAATCTTTTGTAGGTAAGATTAGTAAAGACAAATAATATTAATAATAATAACAACAATGGACCTTTCTCTCTCTCATTTTCATTATGACAGAGAAGAGAAATCTCTTAATTGTTTTTTTTTATTACATTAGCATTAATATACTACCATATGTAAGGGCCTAACTAAATCATCGTGAAATCGAATTCACTACTGTTCAATTTGTCGGTTCATCGTCACCGATGAAATATTTAAATAAGACAGGAACACAAATCAAATCTATAAATAATATATTATAACTATTAAATCATAAGATACATTTAAATTAATAATATTTAAAGAAATCATTGAATTTAAAATTTTGTTAGTATATTATTAAAAATATTAATATTATTAGTAAACCAATTTAATTTCATAATTGTTAATTATTTTTAGTATTAGATTTAATAAAAAAGAAATCTTAGTATATTTATTTGTGTTTTTGAAATTTTGTTAGTGATATATGAATTATGTTATCGAATTTTATTAATAATATTTGTATTTATTTATATATATATATATATATGGTCTGGTTCGTATTCGGGTTTTTTAAATAACCTAACAAAATTAATTATTACATCATTGTTTCTCTCATCCATCAAATCAATTAATTCATTAAGCAAAATATTAAAATACCTTATATTTAAAATTATTATTATTTTATTTATATATATGAATACTTTTTAGATTTTTTTTTTATAAAAAAAAAATTATCATTTTATCAAAATCATTATCCATAATCATAATTTTCTCTTTTTAGGTTATTTAAATAACCTGAAACAAACCAGGCATATATATATATATATATATAAAAGAAAATAGGTATAAGTTGTTATTATTTAAATATAAATTGATGTTTTGAAATTTAGTAGACCAATGCTCACGGTTTTGATGTGCATATATGTATTCCACATTTCTACCTATCATGACTCATGTATGTAAGCAATTATGACGCCTTAAAAGAATCGATTCTTAATTTAAAAAAATAAAGTATTTTTGATAAAATGAAATTAAAATTTATTTAATATTTTAATTAATAAATTGAGGAATATAGTTAATAAAAGTTGAAATTAAATGATGTTAATTAATTTGAAATTATTTTAAAATTTTAACTAAACAATGATTTTAGAAATGGGGACATAAATGTTGTTTAATTAAAAATGAGAGGGAAAGTATACTGATCCTAACTACTAATTTGACTTTAAATATTTACTCCATTACTTTACAATAATTTGTTTTTTTTAATAGTTTAGTCTAACCTAACCATATATACTAATGTTTTTTTAATTCATTTTATAATGAATTGATTTTTTTTTTTTTTAGATCAGTGTTTATTATCTGAAAACCCTTACAAAAACCGAAACTAGCATCAATTTTAAAAGAATTATGTCAACCTTTCAAAAGTTAAAGTTTATTATTGAATTAGGCATGACATGACACATTAAATATTTCAAAATTCATTTTTTTTTCCAGACAAATTAAAGAGAATCATTGATCATTATATAAATCATATGCTTGTAAATGCAACCATATATGATGCTCCACATATCATAATAATCAAAATGATATTTGGAGGGTAGCATTACACAATAACACAGGTAAATAAGGATAATTTCTTCAGCCGTTTTCGATTTGAATTGTTCAGTTAGAGACGGTTTTTCTCCAGTTTAATCGGTAGTTGACCGAGGATAAATAAGAATGTTATTTGTGTTCTCTACCCGACTATACTCCGATCTCACAATGATTCTGCTCAAAACACTAATCCACACTTAAATATATAACATTATTAATATATTTATTTTTCAAATTTTATAAAAAAAATTAATATATTTTTTTATAATAATATAATTTTTTATATATTTTATAATATATATAATATTTAAAAAAATCGTTTATATAATTTTATCAATGATTTTTGTTTTAAAAATATTGTATAATAATGCACTGCATGGATTTTTCAAAATAAACAGAACAAGAATGATAATAAAAAAATTTCCAAAGTAAAATGAAACGGAAATGATCGCCGTTCCATTGTCATCTATAGTCTTGAGTATAAAAAAAATAAAAAAAAATTAGTAATACCCACATTCATTTCAAGTTAAATTGTTTTAAAAAAATTAAAATGATAATTTTTTATCTTTTAAAAGTTGACTATTAAAATGACATTATTTTAAACTTAAAAATGTATTTAATGAGAACTCTCTGACATCTATCTTATTATATATAACAATGTCTAAAATTCTAAATTTTATTCTTTCTATTAATAGTCACTCTTTTCAAAAGGCCATATACATAAATGATTCATGAGGAGTTTTATAGCATCATTCCGAAAGATCAGATCTTGGATTGAAAATCCCCGTACTTTTAATTATTAAAAAATAAATCAAATAAAATATATTTAATTCTGTAATTTTTTTTTACCTTTCTCCAATTTTTTAAGTCACCCTATATATAAATAATCAATTGATTATATGGAGATGCGCAAAGAAATAGATAACAATTTCACATCTCACTTTAAGCTATTCATTTATTAGGGTAGGTAACCTAATTTTCATTATATAACACGCTTTTCAAGAAAATTAGTATATTGTCCCTACTTCAAATAATTTGTTTTATTAAATTTCACATGATTATTATTATTTTATTTTTCAAAACATTAAAAAAATTTAAGGTCTTGTTTGGATTGAGTTTTTTTTTTTAAATCTAGAGGAAAAAAAATAACGATTGAGGATGATTTTGAGGAACTGATGATTATTTTTAGTAAAAAGACTTAAAATGTATTGATATATATAAATAAAATAAAATTAATAATTTAAAATATATAATATTTTAGTATTTTAATTAATAAAATGAATAATATAATTGTTAAAAAGTGATTAATTAAAAAATTAATAAAAACCTAAATGCTAAATCTTTTAATTATTATTTTTTTTTACATTATATAAAGAATAATTTGTACTAATTAAAGTTAGAAGGTTTCCACATGCTTGTGGGCACGTGACATCACTAGCCTTAACTCTGCTCAGTAAGAAACTTAGTTTTTTTCTTTTTTACAAAGAAAATTAGTTATTTTACATTTTTATTTTATCTAAATGGGTTGTTAATGAGAATATAATAAAAAAATATTAATCTTTTTAAGTCCAAATTTTTATCAATTTAATAAGTTAAATTTAATTGGTTTAATTATAATAATATTATTGATACTTAGAGATTAAGTTGCATAAGAGGAAAGAGGAAGTAATTGTCGGTCAACTCCATTGCATTTTACAATTAATTATCTCAAAATCAGACAAAATATATGAAATTTAAATAAAATTTATCAACTTTATTTATATAATATAATATATAGCTTGATCCTATATTTTAATTTAGGATGAATAATCAATTTAGTAGAGTTGTTCGAGAAAATTTTCACTCTTCTTATGTCATTTAAAAAATTATTTTTATATTATTTTATTAGATTTAGAACTCTTACTTTAATTCTGTTAATTATTTTTTTCTTCATCATTATATTTATTTTAATAAATAAAACCTTAATTTCTTTGTTCCTCGTTTCTTCATTTTCATTGATATTCTTTTCCGCATTCGCTTGATATTTTTTTCCGCATTCGCGCGCGATCTTAAACCAACAAAATCCTTTAAACTTACGCGAACACAATAGGGGCGACCAACCACACAACAAAATCCTTCTACTTCCATTTCTCATCCACATTTCTTTTTTGGCGAACGACCACAGAAGAGGGTGTTCTCCACGGTAATTTCTTTTAGTTTTCTCTAATGAATTCATCGATTCTCAGAATTTCATAGACATTATGTTTAGTTTTATAATACCGTTTTGTTTATCTTATTTTCCCATGGTCTCAAAAGCTACAAAATAAATGTAGAGATATGAAATAGAAATGCGATTAAAGCATTATGTTTAGCTTATGTCTACTTCATATAGTACATATAAGATGCTTTGTTATTAATATGTTTATCAAAATTCATCCTTTAATTTCCCTTTCAACATTTTATTTTCACGCGTTTTTTAAGTGGTTAAGAATTTTCCTGTATTATTTCCGCTAATTTGTGCTTGTCCGACACAAAGATGAACCGGACAAACACGTGAGAAGTGTTGTTAGGATTAAGAACACCAATAAATAAATCTCATGTGGCTTTCATGGTAATAATTCTGATCTCTGTTCTCTTTCTTTTCAACTGTTATCTTGTATTAACACTATGCATATAGGTGTTGTTTATTTTCAATTGATCTTATTAATTAAGAACATGCAGTCAAATAAGCTATCATGCTAGATTGTCTCTAGCTTAATATATGAGCTGTAAGAAGAGATATTTCAAATTGAAAATGATTATTTCATTGAGAAGTGTTGTTTATTTTAAACGGATCTTGTTAAACATGTTTTTGGCTAACCAAAACTTCAAAATCGTGATTTCTTTTCCTATATAGTTAACCAAAAATAATTTCATAAATTTAGATGGTAGGTGTTGTTAAATAGTGGAGACAGATATGTTGTTTCATAAGCAATCCCTTATATATCCCACACTTCGAAATTAAAAAAAATTATACATTAAATGTAGACGTGAGACCCACATTAATTTTAAAATGAATTAAATTTTAAAGTGTGAGACACCTGCTTGTGAGACACAGATCTGCTCTCATTAAATAAACGGTTATTAACCTGATAACATATTTTTATTAATGTGACAGCCAAATTTTTGTTTGCCCCTTAGGCTTCTAATTGCTTGCTGTATTATTGACACTATATAACACTAAGGTTCTGAAATTTGTTTTTTAGTCAAACTTATATTCATATTATGATTGATTAATTAAAATAAGAAAAATGTAGTCAAATAAGCCTATCATGTTAGATTGTCACTAGCTTATATTAAGCTAGAGACAATCTAACGATTTTTAAGCTAGAGACAATCTAGCCTGATGGACTTATTTGACTGCATTTCTCTTATTTTAATTAATCAATTATAACACGAATATAAGTTGACTAGAAAAAAAATTTCAGAACCTCACTATTATATCGGTGTTAATAATGCAACGAACAATTAGAAACCTAAGGGGCCAAAAAAATAAATAAATTGGGCTCTCAAGTTAATAAATAAATGTTATCATGTCAATAAACGTTTTATTAAACACCACCTACCTTCTAAAGAAAAAATACCAATTTATGAAATAATTTTTGACTAACTAGAAAAGAAATAATGGAGAGAAATCATCATTTTGATGTTTTGGTCAATTAGAAAAATGTTTAACAAGATCAAATTTAAAATAAATAACACCTATCAATATAAAATCAGCATTTTTAATCTGAAGAAATATGTTCTTATAGGTCATATATCTAGCATGATGGGCTTATTTGATTGCACGTTCTCTTAACAAGATTAGTTTAAAATAAACAACACCTATATATATGTATATGATAAATGAAACAGAGATCAAAATTATTACCTTGAAAGCCACGTGAGACTTACTGGTGTTCTTAATCCTAACAACACTTTTCACTTGTTTACCCGGTTCATCTTCATGTCGGACAAGCACAAATTAGCGAAAAGAACATAGGAAAATCCTTAACCTCTTAAGAAACGCGTGAAAATAAAATGTTGGGACGAATTCTGATAAACATATTAATAACAAAACATCTCCTAAAGTTCAACCAATGTACTATACGAAATAGACATAAGCTAAACATAATGTTTTAATCGCATGTCTGTTTCAGATCTCTATATTTATTTTGCAGTTCTTAAGATTATGAAAAATCAAGATAAACAAAGCAATACTACAAAACTAAACATAATGACCATAAGACGTTGAGAATCAATTAATCCATCAAAGGGACTCATAAACGAAATTACCGTGGAGAACGTCCTATTGTGTGGTCAATGGAAACGAGGAAATAAAGACAATTGATTTTTATTTATTAAAAATTATAATAAAGAAAAATTAATAATTAACGTTAAATAATTAACCGAATTAAGTATGAATTCTAAATATAACAAAATAATGTAAAAAATGTTGTTTAAACAAAAAAAAAAATTGAGGATAGTCTTAAATTTAACAAAAACTCCTATGTATACTAAAAATTGTCATTTATCCATTTTAATTTTATCACCTATTTTATTTTCTAAACGGAAGTATCTTATTTTTATTATTAGAAACTTGGTTTCGAATTAAAATGTGGGATATGAAAAATATTATTAAATAATATATAATAAAATAAATTGTAACGATTATTAAACGAAAAAAAGTGGGTACAATGATATTACTAGCCTAACTAATTAACTGTGCGTGTAAGAAAATTAGTTTTTTTTCTCAAAAAAGAAAATTAGTTATTTTACATTTTTTATTTTAATTAGATGATTTGTTAATAAGATAGAGAATAAGAAATAATTATTTCTCTTTTAAGTCCAAATTCTTATCACTTTAATGAGTTAAATTTAATTGGTTTAATAATAATAATAATATTAATATTATTGATACCTAGCTATTTAAGTTGCATTAGAGGAAGGAGGAAGTAACTGTCAGTTAACTCCATTGCATTTTACAATTAATTATAAAAAATATAATATTTAAATAAAATTTATCAACTTTATTTATATAATATATATAGCTTGATTGTATATGTTAATTTCTAAATCGAAGTCATCCAACATTTTTTTTTCTAAAAATAGAAGGCTCAAGCAAAGCATTCTCGAAAGTAACTTTAGAATCTTACGAGTAAATTTTAGAAACTTGGTTTCAAATTAAAACATGGGATAAGAAAAAGATTATTAAATAATATATAATAAAATAAATTTAAAAGAATAAGCGACTCAAATTGAGAAAAAAAAAAAAAAAAGCTTAAAAGGTGTGGGCCGATAAAAAAGACTTTAAAATGTTTGGGCCACTAAATCTGGTGTAAGGTATTTATTTTTATTTTTATTTTTATTTAATTTGGACAAACGACGGATTTATATAAGGGCTGAAAGTCCACCCAAATTTTTTATTTATTTCATAATGTTACTTAATTACTGTTAAGCCGGTTTTCTTTAGATTTTTAAATAATTCAAACAAAATTAATTTTTTAATTAATTATTTTTTAAAAATTATATTATTTATTTTATTAACCAAAATAATTAAAATATTATTTATTTTAAATTTTTATTTTTTATTATTGTATTTATATATATCAATACCCTTTAAATATTTTTACCAAAAATATTTATCGCCTCCTCAAAATCATTAACAATATTTATTTTTTTCCCTTCTAAATTTTTGTAAAAATTTTTAATCTGAACATTTATTCTGTTACCTGCATTTTTATTTATTTATTTTTTTAAGTTTATCATAACTCTAATTTTTAAATTCATTAACAATAATAAATTTAAAAATTTTATATAAATAAATATTCATGTTCCCAAAACTAACAAAAAAAAAAAAAAAAAAAAAATTCATGACCACATGGTTGTGGTAACTGGTAAGGGCATGGCATACTAGTAGTCAAATTGATCGTTGCTCAAGGGTTGATAATCAACGTCGAAAAAAGTTTTGTCAAATGACAACTTAGTATCTACAAATATGGTCAAAATATCGAGAAACACATATAAATTATTAGAAGATAAATGTAAGAGGGTCTTCCTATGAAATATAAATTCCAAAAACTCTTTATAAGAAAAATAAAAAAGAACTTTAGATTCGACATCATCATCTTTTATAGTGCAAAGAATGAGATGAATACGGACTCGAGAAATTATCACCAACGCGATAGGAGGGTATAAGTAGCAAACGACTCACCAAAATTTGAGAGTATTATCCGAATTAAAAAAATCCGAGATTACAAATCTGATTCGACTAAATAAATTGTCGTAACGAACAAAACACAACACTAACTCAAATCTTCATTAACAATTCACAAATGAAAAATGGCAAAAAAGAAAACATTTAATTCTTTCCTCTATCTTACATCTATAGTATTTTTTCCCTGGTGGATTTCTTTCTCATTTAATAAAAGTTTGGAATCTTGGGTTACTAATTGGTTGAATACTACACAATCCGAACCTTTTTTTACTAATATTAAGGAAAATTATATTCTAGAAAAATTCAAAGAATTAGAGGAACTCCTTCTCTTGGAGGAAATGATTAAGGAATACTCAGAGACACATTTACAAAAGTTTCATATAAGAATACACAAAGAAACCATCCAATTAATGAAGATATACAATGAAGATCATATGCATATGATTTTGCACTTCTCGACAAATATTATATGTTTCATTTTTCTAAGTGGTTATTCTATTCTGGGTAATCAAGAACTTGTTATTCTTAACTCTTGGGCACAAGAATTCGTATATAACTTAAGTGACACAATAAAAAAATTTCTATTCTTTTATTAAGTGAATATTGGAGAGAAACAAGACACCCTCTAATGTTAATTACATTTTAATTTTCTAAAGTTTTTTTAAAGAGAGAAAATTGTTTTTGTAACTTTTATAGAAAATTCAGCTATTTTTTAATATTATAGTCATGCACTCGAAAAAATTGAAATAAAATAAAATTTACAAATAATTATAAAAATATATTTATTTTAAATTTTAATATTAAAATAAATAAAAATATATATTATTTTTTATTTATTATGAGACTCAAAAAAATCCGATTAGTAATAATATTATATAAGTTCGAGCTCGAATATTAAATGAGCCGGCTCGAGCTCGACTCAAATCTAACTAAAGTCAAATTCTAATCAAGTTTTGACCGAACTCGACTCAAGCTAAACCTAAATAGAGTAAAATTTTAATTGAGTTTTGACTGAACAAGTGCTGGGAAATTTGATCAAATGACCCTCAAAATAGGATCATTTTTATATTTAACCTTATAAAATCTCATTTTCCAATTTTACCCTTAATAAAATTTTTTTCTTCCTTTTCTTTTTCCTTTACCTTTTCCTCCCGTTTTCCTCTTCCCCTTCACTTTCCACCCGCGACTATTCCCCTCCCCCGCGACCATTGCCCGTCGACCGCCTATCTTCCGGTCCCATTCTTCCTGCCGAGCGATCGCCAAGCAGCCGGACGTTCGTCAAGCACCAGCCGAACGTTCTTCCTTTCTCGTTCTAGTTCTAATCATTCACGGACTGAGGTTAGTTCTCCTTCTGATTTGGGAAACCCGCTGATTTTAATGAGTATGAAGTTTAGTTGTTTAGTGGGGCGTGGGGCTGGGGCGTGGGGCTGGGGCGTGGGGCTGGGGCGTGGATCATGTTCCTTTTCTTCTTTTTCTTTTACCCCTTTTGTCTGCAAAGAGGAAACATCAACAAAATGATAATCTAGCAGTTAGTTCATGACAAACTTTTCATCTTTATTTAATTTCTTTCATTCTTGAAAAAAAAGTTAAACTTTATTACTGATCTTTGGTGGGTACAAGGTTAAAGAGGATATATTATCGAGATTTCTGGATGCGGGCAAGAAGGAACCTGAAGAGATGAATGATCGATACTTAAGAGACATAATTCTCAACTTCATGATTGCTGGAAAGGATACATCAGCAAATACTCTGTCATGGTTCTTCTACCTGCTATGCAAGAATCCACAAATACAAGACAAAATCGAACAAGAGATCAAAGAAATAGTCGGTTGGGAAGGCAATGTAGATGAATTTATAGAACGGGTAACCGAGGAAGTGCTTCAGAAAACACATTACCTTCATGCGACACTAACCGAGACACCGAGGCTTTACCCTGCTGTTCCTGTGGTAATAATTGGCTTCATTCATTGGACAAACAAGACAATATTTGTTAATTTGTTTTTGTATTAGGATGGGAGGTGTGCTGACAATGATGATATTCTTCCTGATGGATATGAAGTGAGAAAAGGTGATGGAGTTTACTACATGGCTTATGCAATTGGCAGGATGGAAAGCATTTGGGGGTGAAGATGCGACAGTGTTTAGACCTGAGAGATGGTGTTTTTCAACCCGAACGCCATTCAAGTTCATTGCTTTTCATGTAATAGAAACACAGATTTAATGATTCTTTCTGTTAAAAATATGGATTCATTTGTTTAATCGGGAAGAATGTTAATTTTACACAACTTGATGTGTCAAATTTACTTATTAAGTATCAAAATTCTATTTATATATATTAACTTGTCAAAAAATGTCAATTTTGTTTAAAATAACGGAAAATATTAAATACCGTCAAATGTTTTTGCCATATTTAATATCCACCTATTTTTAATTTTATTTTTATATTGTTATTACTTTATTTATTTTTTTATTCAAACAAACCATTAAAATCTTCCATTATTCATTATTTCTCTCTTAATCCCATAACTATTTTTTTCCCCTCTTACATTAACTCCAAGTTCTTTTCAATTTATACTTCTTTCTTCTTCCAATTAACCCCAAGTAAAAGTGAAAGCTCCCTAATCTAAATATTTTTAACATTTTTATTGTCATTGGTGGGAGTTTTTGTTTTCATAATAGTTACACTAGTTAAGGTTTTGACTGAAATGTTTTGACCAATAACGACGATAGTTTAAGGTTATGTGAGAAAGACTTAGAGTTTGTGGTTACAATTGCGAGCTGATAAAGTTTAACAGTGTAACTATTATGAAAAAAAAACTCTCACCAACGGACAATAACAGTTTAAAGTTCAGTTAGAAATATTTAGATTAAGGAACTTTCACTTGGGGGTTAATAGGAGGAAGGAGAAAGGAGAAAGGAGGAAGAAGGAAGAAGGTAAATCTGAAAGAACTTGAGAGTTAATAGTAAGAAGAGGGAAAAGAAAAATGGATAGTTGTGGGATAAAGAGAGAGAAAATGGATAAATGAATATTTTAATGTATTGTTTTAATGGAAAAATAATTAAAGTAATGTCAATTTAAAAAATAAATAAATAATAGTTGGATATTACATGTGGCAAAAATTTTGACGGTGTTTAACATTTTCGTTACTTTAAACAAAATTGACACTTTTTGACAAGTTAGTATATACAAATAGAAATTTGATACTTAATAAGTAATTTTGACACCTCCTTATAACTTGGTGTGTAAAATTGACATTTTTCCCTTGTTTAATCTTGATTGCAGACGGGTCCAAGGATCTGTTTAGGAAAGGATTTTGTGTATAGGCAGATGAAGATAGTTTTTATGGCTCTCATTCGGTTTTTCAAGTTTAAGTTGGCAGATGAAGAGAATAAGGTGACTTATAGAACTATGTTTACACTTCATATTGATGGTGGTCTTCTCCTTTATGCCACTTTGAGAGACATGTCTACATAAATCCTTTTACCATTTTCGATATGTTCATACTATATTGTGTGTGTATATAGTAGAGTGTACATGAAAGTGCCTGTGTATTTTTATTGTACTTTTCAAATAAAATGTCTGCCAATGAAATTTCATGTCACACATCCATGATGAAGACTTACTTGTAAAAGAATCCAACTAGAGTACATATCTTCGTTTTCCTAAAATTTTGAAATCTTTAAAACAATTTTTTTATAATGAGGAGCTTCAAATTGTGATGTGAAGTTTTTCAATTCAGGCAATATATTAAATACAAACCTATTTTTATAATTTAATTTAAAATAATTTTTATCTAAATCAATCCAAGTAATAGACAATGAATTGGGTATACATTTGATTTGGGAATGGGAAGGATACATCAATTACATACATACATTATAAAAAAAAATACCCACAAACCCAAAAAAAAACTAGAAAATTGTTTTGGGAATAGATTCTAATATTAAAGCATTTCTTCCCCAGCCACAACAAACAAGGAAAAGAAAGAACCCAACAAAACAAACTATATACTATCTTAAGAAAGAACCCAACAAAACAAACTATATCCTATCTTAACCTTCTTTGTGTAGTCTTGTTTGTGTTTTTGTTTGAATTCGAGTTCAAGAACGAAACTTCTCGTTCTTCCCCTTCCACTTCATCCTCGCCTTCGGGTGAAGGCTTAACATACTTTCCAATCGTCTTCTGCCTATGTTTCCTTCTCATTCTTTCTAACTTATCCCTACTCTATTTCCTTTTCTTCTCTTTCTCTACATTCTTCAGATTCCTTTCCTTTTCATAAATTCCCTGCCAAAAAACCTCACCTGTCGATGGCCATAGCCACCTTCTAGAAGAAGGCCCTTCTAGAAGAAGGCCCTTCTGAATCCGCTTCTTCAGCTAGATCTTCATCCATGCCCTTGAGTGTCGTGTACGAGAACCACTTCACCCACATCTGACCCCTCCGGTTCACACATGTTTTCGGATTCACATACACCATTCGCCTCGCACTATGATATGCCCACACATTCACAACTAGTTCCATCATCCGTGAGTAGCAATGCTTATCCTGCAATAAACACCAAGAGATTTTTTAGACCAGGGTTTATTTTCATATTTAAGAAATTAGTCAAGTTCAAAAGATTATAACAGTAAGAAATTGACAAAAAAGAAAACTAATCTAATCACCTTCCATAGACTTAAGTAACAATGCCCGGTTTTCGGGTGCCCATCGTAAACATGTTTGTCGAGAGCATTGACAAACATCCTGCAACCGCAGCACCCATAAATAAGTATGATATTCAAAAGCAAAGAATTGGTGGGGCTTCAAAACTAAAAAGACCAACCTTGAGAACATTATAAACTCCATAAATGATTTTGTCGGCAAAACCCAACTATGCATTACGGACCATGTCTCCCCATCAACAGGCATTGAAGGAAGAGAAGTAACGTTAATCTTTATTCTATACATCTTCTTCATTGCCTCCGAAAACGCAAATCTGCAATTCCCAGCATTAATAGCATCGCAGAACGACCAAAAATCCTGTTGTAACGGATTCCTACGATCCTCATCCAAACGGACCCAAAAATATAGGGTGTCCCCGTGTTTTCGAGCTTGGATCGCATCTAAAAGTGCAGTTTCAGCTGTCTTAGACAAAGATGTCTGTCAATACACAAGAAACCGTTAATAGATTTCTAAATCTCTTTCAACATGTGATTCAAATAAATACCTTTTTGTGCTGTAACTCTCCACGATGGAACCCTATCAAATTTTTTCGCTTGTTAAATTTCCCCACGACCAAGCCCACGCCCAAGCCCACGCCCAATCCCCACGATCCACGCTCAAGCCCATGCACTACCCCACGCACTCACCCCTCGCCCCATGCCCAAGCCCACGCACTACCCCACGCTCAACCCTCACGATCCTCGCCCCATTCAGATTATTCTAAAACCAACCATTCAGATTATTCTAAAACAACGATCCCTAAACTAAACTAAACAACTAAACTTCATACTCATTAAAATCAGTGGGTTTCCCAAATCAGAAGGACAACTAACCTCAGTCCGTGAATGATTAGAACTAGAACGAGAACGAGAAAGGAAGAACGTCCGACTGGTGCTTGGCGATCGTCCGTCCGGCTACTCGGCAGGAAGATAGGCGGTCGGCGGGCAATGGTCGCGGGGAGAGGAACAGTCGCGGGTGGAAAGTGAAGGGAAAGAGAAAAACGGGAAGAAAGAAATGGGGGAAAAGAAAAAGGAAGAGAAAAAAAAATTATTAAGGGTAAAATTGAAAATTTTAAAAAAAAATTAAAAATAAAAATAGAATTTTGTAAGGTTAAATATAAAAATGACCTTTTTGAGGGTCATTTGATCAAATTTCCCCTTGAACTAGTATATTATCTTGAGGAAATTTGATGAAATGGACCCCATAACAGGGGAAATTCCAAAAAGGGCCCGCGCCTGCTAATGTTAAAAAGGGCCCTTTTGCCCTGCGAAATGTCAGAAATACCCTCCGGCCCCAGATTTTACGTTCATTGACGCGAATCACCACTCACGCGATTTAATTTAAATCGCGTGAGTTCATCAACGCGATTTAGATGAAACGCGTGAATGTCAATTCGCATTTTTCAATGTACGTGAATTACCATCCACGCGTTTCATCTAAATCGCGTTGATGAACTCACGCGTTTTTAGATGAAACGCGTGGATGGTAATTCGCGTCTTTAGTCTTATATATTACTTTTCGGCCCTAATTTAAAACAAACCTCCCCGATTCTCCCTCCCACTCCGACTGCGGCCGACTTTCCATTCATCCTTCAACATCCATCAAGATCATCGTTCCTCAACATCAGCGTTCCTCAATATCATCGTTCCTCAACATCATCGTTCCTCAACATCATCGGGATCCTTCCAACATCATCGTTCTTCAACATCATCAGGTCAGTTTAGGCTTAAGGTTTAGGTTTAGGTTTCGATTTATATTATACCGTTTATATTCATGGATATGGATGTATTTAGGTTTAGGGTTTGGTTTTGATGTATTTTATGCCGTTTCCTATATATTGATGTATTTAGGTTTAGGGTTAGGTTTCGATGTATACTCTGTCATTTATATTCATGGATATTGGTGTATTTAGGGTTTAAGGTTTGGTTTTGATGTATATTATGCCGTTTCCTATGTATATCGAAGTATTTGGGTTTAGGGTTAGGTTTCGATGTATATTCTGCCATTTATATGGATGTATTTAGGTTTAGGGTTTGATTTTGATGTATATTATGCCGTTTATAATGGATATTGATGTATTTAGGTTTATGCTTAGGTTTCGATTACATTTTGCCATTTATATTGATAGATATTATAGTATTTAGGTTTAAGGTTAGGTTTCGATGTATATTCTGCCATTTATATTCATGGATATTGTTGTATTTAGGGTTTAAGGTTTAGTTTTGATGTATATTATGCCGTTTCCTATATATACTGATTGATTGTTGGTTTTCCTATATATACTGATTGATTGTTGATTTTCAATTACATGAATATTGTATGGTTAGCTATTGATGTATATTCTGCTGTTTATAATGATGGATATTGTAGTATTTAGATTAGGAGCTGCCGTTGTGGTTTCTCAGTTCGTTCAACGAAATGGTATGTAATAAAATGGTTTTCTCAGTTCGTTCAACTCTTTTTTTTTTATAATATGCAGGCAACAAACACTGTTATGACCTTATGTCCCAATCAATTATCACCTGAAAATAATGTATGTTCTATTTCTCTACTATGTCCATATTAACTAGTTTTATATGTAATAACCATTATATTATTGTTTTACACAGTTGTTGATAGTTGAATTTGCTCGCACTTTTGGTGCAAGGGTGTCTCCGAAGTGGAGAGAAGATGTAACCCATGTTATTGCTTACACTAATCCCAATGGTGCATGCGGTCGAACTCAAAAAGTATTGAAGGCAATTCTGAACGGGAAATGGGTCCTTACTATTGATTGTGAGTCTCTGTTAACACGATTATTTTCATACATATGTCTGTTAAATTAATATAAAATTTGTTTTGTGTAGGGATAAAATCATCATTGAAAACCCAAAACTGTGTTGATGAGGAACCTTATGAGGTTAAACATGATAATCATGGAGCCCAAGGTGGTCCTAGAAAAGGCAGACTTCTGTTATTGAATAATGTGAGTTTGGTCTTATTCCTCCTATCTGTACTTTTCTTATTTTGCATGATAACTGAAATTATCTTCTTTGTTTGTTTTTCAGCGTTCGAAATTGTTCGACGGTTACATTTTTATATTTATAGGGAATTTCAACACACTTTACAAACATGATCTCATTGAGTTAATAGTTGCTGGAGGTGGTAGTATTAAAGAATCGGATAATCCAGATTATCCATTTGCTGAGCCAAGGGATGCGAAAACTATAATAGTATATTTCGAGATATACAGCAGGTGTCGACCAATTGAAAAGGATTTTGATGTTCTTCCCGACAATTGGCTTTATGAGACAGCGGCTGCTATGTCATGGATATTGGATGAACATGTTGTTCCTCATACAAAGTTGCTTCAATCTGTTGCTGCTTGTGATTTGCAACATTTGCTTACTTAATTTGGAGTTGTTTAGACTTATTGTTCTTCTATTTATGGGTTATTTATGATATTTATGGTTTATAACAATACTTAATTTGGATATTTATGATTTATGGTGGTTTATATTACTGAATATTCTTCTATTTATGGTTTATTACTTTTGTTAACAATATCATAACTTATCCTTATATTTAGAACAATCCAACATAACTCACGCGTATTGTGTATAATCACGCATATTCGCCAAATAACTCAAACAACAAGGAACAAGGAACAATGTTGTTATTCACGCGTTTCATCTAAAACGCGTGAATAAACTCACACATTTTAGATGAAACGCGTGAATAACATTCCTCGTCTTTCAATTAACGTGAAAATGCATCCACGCGTTTCATCTAAAAATGCGTGAGTTCATCAACGCGATTTAGATGAAACGTGTGAATATCAATTCTCGTCTTTCATCGTATAATATATTTTTGTGCCCTAATTTATAACAAAACCACGAATCACTAATTTCCCCTTCTCTCTTCTCTCGCTTTCGCCACTCCGACTTGACCCTCCCCTGAAGAACTCGACCACGAGCAGCAGCAGCTGACGACTACGACGACACCACGAGCAGCAGCAGCTGACCCACTACTCTTCGTTCTCAAAATGGGTATGTTTATTTTATGGTTTTTAGTGATTATGAACACTAGGTTAGTTAAATTATAGTTTAGCTAGGTTGTATTCGAATGAATGGGAATCAATACTATGTTGTTATTCTAGTATTAAGGTTTAGGGTTGTATTCGAATGAATGAGAATCAATACTATGTTGTTATTCTAGTATTAAGGTGTAGGGTTGTATTCGAATGAATGTGAATCAATACTATGTTGTTATTCTAGTATTAAGGTTTAGGGTTGTATTCGAATGAATGGGAATCAATACTATGTTGTTATTCTAGTATTAAGGTTTAGGGTTTGCATGCTGGCATAGTGTAGCTGATTTCACTCACGCTTATTGATTCTCACTCACGCCAATTAAGTTTTGAGGTAGAGTTTACTGGTATGTTTCGTGGAGATACAATGTTCTAAGAATTAACCACAAGTTTGCTTCAATGGACCTATTTGATAGGGAGCTCTTATCCCATTAAATTCATTGAAGCAAACTTATGGTAAAAAGTTGCGGCATTGGATTTCCTGAAACTCTACGAGCAAACTCTCCTCGGTTATGGTAATGTTGTTGAACTTTTTTCAATTCTTGTGATGTTGTTGAACTGTTTTCAATTCTTGTGATATTGTTGAACTGTTTTCAATTGCAGCTCAAGTACCTGTACTTCTTTACTTTGATGGAGAGTGGAAAACTACGGATGATCTTACTCATTTTTCTGCAAAGTCAAACAGCGGTATGATTGTTCCCCAAAATTCTACTTATGCCCAATTAGTTGATCAAATTTATTCTGCTACCGATGTTGACAAATCTAGATATGATTTATTGCTTCAAGCCAAGTATAATGCTCCTGGCATGATTGCCAAATTTTCTTATATAACTGATATAAAAAAAGATGTGGATGTGGAGTTCTTTTTACATGAAGCAGTTTCAGTCCACAACTGCACTCCATTGTGTGTATCCTTAGTAGAGAAGTCACTACCAACTCAAGAAAGTGTAGCGGTTCCAGAAATTGATGACCCCGACGTCTTCCCGATGGAGCGTGAGGTTTTCTTTGAAAATGACATTGAAGATGAACATTTGCGTCTGAATGTGGGGTATGATGCTGATGATGATTGGGTTCCTATTACCCAACCTAGTAGTTCTGATTGGGTTCCTAGTACCAATCCAAATCCAAGCGGTTCTTGGGTTCCTAGTACACAACAAAACAATGTTGTTGTTCGTACTCAACCAAGCTGCAGTGAATGGGTTGCTAGTAACATACCAAGTAGTGAAAATCCTATACATGAGGCAGTAAGTACCAGAATCGGATTGGAAGTCAGTTCTTTGTTTGAGAATAAAAAAGAACTTCAGCTGAGGTTATATAAATATGCCATGACTAATCATTTTGAATTCAAAGTGGTGAAGTCAAAAAAAGAACTTTGGGTTGTAAAATGTTTGGATAAGAATTGCAAGTGGAGACTACGTGCTGTAAGAGTAAATTCCTCAGAAATGTTTGAGATTCGTAAATTCGTAAAAGATCATACCTGTTCAATTGTGACGAGGCAAGAGAATCAAAGGCAAGCACCAGCATGGGTGTTTGGGGAATGCATGAAGAGCAAGTACATGGACCATCACCATGACCACATGCCCAAGAAAATAATGGAAGACATACAGACTACTTATGGAATAAAGTTGTCTTATAATAAGGCTTGGCGGTCTAGAGAAAAGGCCCTAATGGCGGTGCGAGGAACTGTAGAAGATTCTTACGGTAAATTGCCATCATACTTGTACATGTTGGAGAAGAACAATCCGGGTACCATAACAGACATCCAGACGGATGAGCACGGTCATTTTAGGTATATGTTCATGTCCTTAGGCTGCTCAATTAGGGGTTTCAAAAACTGTTGTCGTCCAGTATTGTGCGTCGATGCCAGTTTTCTTAAGCACAAGGTTGGAGGTCAACTATTGGTGGCGATAGCATTAGATGCGAATGAACAACTCTATCCTGTTGCATTCGGCGTTGTTGATTCGGAGAATAACAACTCCTGGACTTATTTCATGCAAAAACTTAGAGATGCAATTGGATTGGTTGATGATCTCGTGTTTGTATCTGATAGACACCCAAGCATCGCCAATGCCTTGTGTGCTGTTTTTCCAGAAGCTGACCACGGTGCGTGCACATATCACATCAAGATGAATATTATGGCCAAATTCAAAACCGATCATTGCCACGCCGAGTTTGGTTTGGCTTCTCAAGCATACACAATCTTGAAGTTTAATCAGCATTTTGACAAGATCAATGCTAAGGACCCTCGTATTGCTATGTATTTTGCAGATATTGGGTTTGAGAGATGGAGTTGTGCATTTTTTCCGGGTAAACGATACAATCAAATGACAAGCAATTACGCTGAGAGCTTCAATAGTCAAAGTAGGGAAGCTAGAAAGTATCCCATATCAATCTTAGCTGATTTTTTAAGATTCACATTACAAGATTGGTTTAATAGTCGAAGAGAAAAAGCTTCCAATCACAATGAACGTTTATCTTCTTATTATGAAAAGTTCTTACGTGATCAAGCTGAGAAGGCCATATTATATAACGTTCATCCACTTAACCGATTCGAGTTTTATGTCCATGACGGTGAATCTGATTATAAAGTTGACTTGAGAGGAATGAGTTGTAGTTGTAGGGTATTTGATGTATCTGGTCTTCCTTGCACTCATGCCCTGACTGCTTCCCGTACCCATAGATTGGATGCCTATGAGTTCTGCTCAAGGTTTACTTTACTTTATTTGCTATTGAATTTATCTAACTAACTTTATTTCTCACATGTTCAATTGTTATCTTTCAGGTATTACTCAAGTGAAATGTGGATCAATGCTTATGCGGAAACAATATATCCAGTTTGTCATGAAGAGTATTGGGATATTCCAGAACATATCAAGCAACGAGTGTGCCTTAAACCACCTGTTAAGGTTAAGAAAGGGCGACCTCAAACAAAGCGTAGGTCATCCCAAGGTGAAATTCGTACGGTACCGAGAAGATGTAGCTCATGTGGTGGTCAGGGTCACAACAGGGCAACATGCAAATCAGTAATGCCTGCACCCTGTACTGCAAGAGCCGCAAGAGCATCATCATCTTAGCCGCCATCATCTCAGCCACAAACATGAATATTGTCTGTGCAATTTTGAATATTGTATACTGATTGATTGTTGGTTTTCGAATATTGTATGCTGATTGATTGTTGATTTTCAATTACATGAATATTGTCTATGTTTTTTTATTTGAAAGTTGTATACAGATTGTATAATACATCCAGGTTGGCCATACAGTGACTCACGCATATATATTGCACAATGCTAAACTCACGCATATTGTAATATACATGAGTCATATTGTAATACGCGTGATTCACAAGTGACGTGTATTACAATACGCGTGAGTCATATTGTAATACGCGTGAGTTATGACTCACGGGTATTACAATACACGTGAATTATATTAGAATATGCGTGAGTCATAAAAGACGCATATTGTAATACGCGTGAGTCATAACTCACGCATACGCATATTACTACACATTTTTATGATACCTATTACAACATTCATGTCTGAAATGATGATGATAAACAATATTCAGTGTTTACAAAACATGTTACAACAATAATTCAGTGTTTACAAAACATGTTACAACAATAATTCAGTGTTTACAAAACATGTCACAACAATAATTCAGTGTTTACAACTTCATGGCTCTAAAATCTGGTGGTACAACTTGACTGCCCACTTTTCTCTATATAATTGCATATTGCTTGATATGCAATTTTCTAGACCAAGTTTAGCAGTCAGGTACTCTAAATACATTAATACCAAAACACCACAGTCCCCACTCCATTCTGCTTTTGGTACTTCAGGGTGTGGGATTTTCTGAAATCTAAAAGTTTCATTTATCATGTTAGGATACCTGGCCATTTCAACTTCAGACATTGCTTTATGAAGGAAGGGCGGAAACATCTCACAAATGGATTTCATGGATTTTCCAAATTCGTCGTCATTGTAAATTGTCTGATCGCAATCATAAACATCAATTCTCCATTCTTGCAATCGAATAACACACAGTACCCTGTGTACGTTGTTGAGGTTGAGGGGGAAGTAAATAACATCAACACTGCTCCAACTGGGCATATGTTTATCTTCTCTACCCTAAGAGTAGTGGTAAATGATTTCAGCGAAAGTATGGCCAGCTGGTTTTTCTGGATCAACCGAGTCAGCAACAAAATCGTCATAGTATGAAGTAATCAAAGGGCCAAACTGGCAATCTAAGATGGTGAAATCCGCCGGGTACGACTTAGGGTAGGCGAATGCTCTTGCTCTTAGCAGACAAATTGCTGCATTCATCTCCACATCAGTTAGCCACTTATATAACCTCAGAATTGTAGTGAAGAACTTAAGGTCTCCAGTGCCATCAGAGAGTTGAACGTCTTTAAATTTAGCTCCTTTCGCAAATTCTTTCTTGAACTCTTTCCTCAGTTGCTCATTACAAGTCGACATAGGATCGACAACAATCGTCTTCTTTCTTGGACGAGGGACGATGTAGGGACTAAGTACAGCTTTCGACGCCGTCCTCTTTCTCTTAAATAGGATGTGGGATGCATCTTCCAGTACCATCACATCCTCATCTATCTGCTTGTCCTCCTTCTTCTCTTCCTTCTTCTGCACAACGAAATGATCGTCCACCTTCTTCTGCACCACCCTCCTACCCCTATGCACCACCCTCCTACCCCTCTGCACCCCCTTCCTACCCCTCTGCACCCCCTTCCTACCCCTCTGGACCCCCTTCCTACCCCTCTGCACAACGAAATCATCGTCCACCTACAAAGAAATCATTGAATTAGGCAAGAAAAGTCTTCAATTAGTCCAAATGCAAGAATTGCATACCTCATCTTCATTATCCTCCACCTTCTCTTCCACCTTCTCTTCCACCTTCTCTTCCACCTTCTCTTCAACCTCATCTTCATTATCTTCCACCTGCTCCTCCACCTACTTCTCCACCTGCTCCTCCACCTGCTCCTCCACAGCTTCCTCAACATTCCCACCATCTGTCTTCTCCTCCAAAGTCCCAACATTGTGCATCTCCAACAACGGCCCATCCTACAAAAACCAGAAAAGCCCTTCAATTAGTCCAAATGCAAGAAATAGGCAAAGTGCGTGAATTGCACCAAATGCAAGAAATGCATACCTCAACATTTTTTTCACCATCATCAACTGTCTTCTCCTCCAAAGTCCCAACATTGTCCATCTCCAACAATGGCCCATCCTACAAAACCAGAAAAGCCATTCAATTAGTCCAAATGCAAGAAATAGGCAAAGTGCGCGAATTGCACCAAATGCAAGAAATGCATACCTCAACATTTTTTTCACCATCATCAACTGTCTTCTCCTCCAAAGTCCCAACATTCTCCATCTCCAACAACGGCCCATCCTACAAAAACCAGAAAAGCCCTTCAATTAGTCCAAATGCAAGAAATAGGCAAAGTGCGCGAATTGCACTAAATGCAAGAAATGCATACCTCAACATTTTTTTCACCATCATCAACTGTCTTCTCCTCCAAAGTCCCAACATTCTCCATCTCCAACAACAGCCCATCCTACAAAAACCAGAAAAGCCCTTCAATTAGTCCAAATGCAAGAAATAGACAAAGTGCGCGAATTGCACCAAATGCAAGAAATGTAAGAAATGCATACCTCAATATTTTTTTCGTTCAACAAATCATGATCTTCATTTTCATTGTCCTCCCCAACATTGTTTTTCTCTAAGAGCCCAACAATGTCTTCCTCCTGTCCATCCTACAAAAAACAGAAAAGCCCTTCAATTAGTCCAAATGCAAGAAATAGGCAAAATGCGCGAATTGCACCAAATGCATACCTCAATATTTTTTTCGTTCAACAAATCATGATCTTCATTTTCATTGTCCTCCCCAACATTGTTTTTCTCCAAGAGCCCAAAAATGTCTTCCTCCTGTCCATCCTACAAAAAACAGAAAAGCCTTCAATTAGTCCAAATGCAAGAAATGCACCAATTAGTCCAAATGCAAGGAAATGCAAGAAATACATACCTCAACTTCATTCTCCTCCACAAGCCCAACATTGTCTTTCTCCAAAATCAGCACAACATTGTCTCCCTTGCCATCCTACAAAAAAGAAAAAATCATTTAATTAGACCAAATGCAAGAAATGCCAAATGCACGAAATTTATCATCATTCAAACTCATACCTCAGTGTTCACCTCAAAATCCCCCTCGTCCTTTTCTTCATCATTCTCCTTCTTTTTCTCCCCTTGTGTGGAAAAGTCTTGATGTAGTTGCTTTAACATCCGTTTAATGAGAATTATTTCATCTCTCATTTCGGTTTTGATGAGACTTATTTCATTTCTCATTTCAGTTTTGATGAGAGTTATTTCGTTTCTCATTACAGTTTTGAATTCATTTAGCTCCTTCGAAAGTTCATCCAATCTACATCTATCCTGGGGAGTTGTTGCTGTTGGAGTTGGGGGAGAGGATTCTTCGTCTTCGTCTTCGTCTTTTCTACTCGTGGCGCTCTCGACAGAATAAGAGCTGCT
The DNA here is from genome assembly GCF_907164915.1 of Impatiens glandulifera. Taxonomy (NCBI): domain Eukaryota; kingdom Viridiplantae; phylum Streptophyta; class Magnoliopsida; order Ericales; family Balsaminaceae; genus Impatiens; species Impatiens glandulifera. The sequence continues at coordinate 12,983,543 of NC_061862.1, read as the reverse complement.
GGTGCTGGTGCTGGGGGTAGGGTTGCGGGTTGTTCTTCTCGTGGAAGGTTTGGCTTTGGCTGGAGTAATTTGTCTTTTCTTCCTCATGACAGTTTTTTTATGAGGAACTCCATCGTCAATATCTCCAAATTTCCTCTTTCTGTAGTCAAGATCAAAAAAGACATCATAAACATTACCTCCCATATCTTCAAAGTCATCCCCAGCATATAAGATCTTCTCTTCTTCAGACAATTCCATTTTCTTAACAATCTTACCTTGCAGGGCAGTGTGAAGATTAGAGGCAGTGCTCTTCCTCTCTGATTTGTACTGTATTATCCTTGGGCAGACAGGCTCTTCCGTTTGAAGCGTCGTTTTAATTGCAAGATTGGGGACAAACATTTGGATCACCTCATAAGTCCACACTTGTAAGGCTAGTGCGAACCCATATACGGTATAAGAAACATCGACATCTTTGTCTTTGTCTTTGTTCTTCTTCTGCAGATATAGCTTCCTGTAGCGATCAAGGTCTTTGGTCAAACCCTTCATGGTTGCTCTAAAGGCCACCTTTCCCCATGGAAAATTGAGGAAGGTGTCGATGTCATCGACCATGCTGAAGAGTTTCATATTTATTATCCTTTTCGGGTCAAGGGCAAAGAGATAATGGGAAACAAGGTATACCAGCCCCAATTTCCATGCATCTTCCCTATCAGAGCAGGACATGAATTTTGAATGAAGGTCTCCTATTCTAATAAGTGGAATACGTTTAAAATATTTAAGAACCAAAGTTGGAGATTCTTCAACCTGGTTGAAAATTGTTTGCTCCGCAGGGAATCTCCCAAAATTGAGACCTGTAACCAATGCAAACTCCCTCATCCCGAAGCACAGCTCTTCTCCATTCACAAGGAACTTCATCTCCATAGAATTTGAGCTGGACTTCCTGAGGAGCATGTGGTGTATAATCGTTCCTGAGAAACGCAGTAACGAGTGCCCTTTGAATAAGAATCTGAATTGGGTTTCCTCTACCCTTTCAGTTAGATTCATCTTCGCAAACTTGGCAGCAATATTTCCCATATTGGTTTTCCAGGATACCCTCCCAGCAAACTCGGGTATTATAGTGGACTCCATCTACAAAACAAGGAAGAAGATGGGAATAAGCAAATCGAATTAACCATTGAGAAATGCTTGCAAATTTCTTAATACATTAAGGTGCAGTAAAGGTGCAGTAATACATTAAGGTGCAGTAATGGACAGTTCTAAATACATTAAGCATATGGTGTGTCATTTCTTAAATCAACAACTCATCCTGTCTCATTGGCATTCTATTAAACGTAAAGTAGTAAAGCAGAATAAGAACAGACGAAAATTAAGCAGTAAAGCAGCAAAAGTTAAACCCTAAGCCTACACAGTCAAAGAAAACACAAAAATACCATTTCTTCACAAGAACATAACAAACATGGAAATGCCATTTCTTAAACGAGAAATGAATGAATAAACGTGAAATGCATGCATGCAGAATAAGAACATTGATACAATACTCGTCATATACCCTAAAAGCATTTACACACATAAACGAAACCAGAATCAAACCCTAAACCCTAAATACATCAATATAAATCAATATAAACGGCATAATACACTTCTAAAACCTAACCCTAACCCTTAAAGCCCTAAACTCACCGGAATATGTCGAAGAGACGGCGGAAAAAGACGATGATGTCGAATAGAGTGGAAAGTCGATGATGTTGGACGAGGAACGATGTTGAGGAACGATGATCTTGATCTATGTTGAAGGAAGTCGGCAGTTGAGAAGACGTGGTTTTGGAAGTCGGAGTGGGAGGGAGAATCGGGGAGGTTTTGTTTTAAATTAGGGCCGAAAAGTAATATATAAGACTAAAGACGCGAATTACCATCCACGCGTTTCATCTAAAAATGCGTGAGTTCATCAACGCGATTTAGATGAAACGCGTGGATGGTAATTCTGTACATTGAAAAACGCGAATTGACATTCACGCGTTTCATCTAAATCGCGTTGATGAACTCACGCGATTTAGATTAAATCGCGTGAGTGGTGATTCGCGTCAATGAACGTAAAATCTGGGGTCGGATGGGTATTTCTGACATTTCGCAGGGCAAAATGGCCCTTTTTGCCAACATTAGCAGGCGCGGCCTTTTTTGGAATTTCCCCTGTTATGGGGGCCATTTCATCCAATTTCCCTTATCTTGAGTGATAAAATATCAAATTACTAAATTAATATATATATATATATATAATAATAATAATAAAAATAATAAAAAAAATAGAGAACAGTACCCTTATCAACAACACAAACACAAGAGATTTCTTCTTGCCAAACAAAGTTAAATTTGAAAAAAATTAAATAGAAGAATGATTAAAAATTTGTACATCACAAAAAAACACACATGAACACACTTTGAACCTGTCGCCTTCGTAAGCCACACACAACATACCCTGTTTTTCTCTCTCTCCCTCACTAGAGCTTCTTCTCCGGCAACAACACAATTATAATCTTATAATTAGGTATGTTTATTTGTAGATTAATCTAAAATTTAATCCGATTAGAATCTGAAATACTAATTCGGATTGGATTGAAAATGAATTAGATTGAGTTAAATTCGGATTGAATTTGAATTATCCAAATTATCAAAACTATCAAAATAAAAATATATTTTTCAATTTGTTTTCTTTAAATTTCAATTTAATATAATATACTTTTAATTTATTTTTTCATCATTTAATCAATATTTTTTTATTATAACATTAAAATTTTAATAAAAATAAATCAAAATTAACTAATTAAATAAGAAAATATTAAATTATATTTTCTTAGAAGTGAGCATTTGACGGATTAATCCAAACAGAATTACAAAATTTGATTGACTATTTTGGTTTTAATTAAATTTGGATTGAATTAAATTTAGATTTAATTTAATTAGGATTGGATTTGAATAATTTAATTAATCCAAAATAATTTGAATTAAATATATAATATACTTAATTTACTTATTTTTAAGTAAATACAAATAAAATAAATTAATTAATTATAAAAAAATTCCTATTAAATAGTTTCAAGTTTATATATATATATTTTAGTTTGGAAACCATATTCAATCATATCCGTATTAATTAGTAAGAATGAATTAACTTAGTTTGAATTTAATTCGGATCGAACATAACGGTTCGATTTTACCCGTTTGTTCACCAGTACTCCTAATATGCCAAAAACTAGAAGACACACCATTGAAATCCAAAAAACTCAACCTCTTTGTTTTTGTTCTTTCCTTCTCTAGTCAAATTATATATATATCATCAATTTGATCATCATTGTGTGCTTGGCTTGGGACCTGCATAGGCCAACAAAATTATTGTCGATTCTGGTGAGTTGGAACTTTGTAGTACACTTATTAAATGTAATTTACAAGTTTGAGACTTGGGATAATTTGGTATGGGGTGTATCCTTCATGGTTTACCGTCTCGGAATAACAGTTTTCATTAGTTGATCAAATCTTTTAGTTTTTATAAGGTTACCTGATATTTTCTCATCAAAATTCTCATTCTTCTTCGATTAAAAAAATAGAGAGAAAAAGAACACAACCATCCCATCAAGAACTTTGTCTTCATCTTCACCTACATAAATATGGACGATGAGATGAAAGGTTTGTGCATTTATATACAATATTTTAGAGTAGATTTATTTAAATGGAGAATAATATTTATTAATTGTTTGTTTTTTTAGTTGAATTACTATAAATTAGTTATAAATAAATTTATGAAACAACACAATATATTAATGAGTCTAAATTGGTTAGATACATAACATATTTGGATACATTTAGCTATTTCGAAATAACTGGTAGTTTTAAATTTGACTACAATATGACGAATTATTTTATTGTGAATCTATTAACTGATATTGTTTTAAGTTTGACTAAATATGGACAATATCAAATTATTTTATTATGAACCTATTAACTGTATTATTTGGCCTAATTTTATGGACTTAATTATTATAAGCATAATATTAGATGTATTATTTAGTCCAATATTATAGACGTAATTATAAATATAATTTAGGGCTATAGTTATGGCATCTTTTATTTATTTATATATATATAAATATATATATATATGAGAGTTGTTTCACAATGCAGGGATCAATAATATATATATATATATATATATATGCACTATTTTTCAATCTTAATATGGTATGAGGTGGCTCGAGATCTCAATGAGATTTTTTTTTATACCAACGCAAGTGTGCGTGCTAGATTTATTATCTGAAGCTGGTATGCTTGAGTGTCGTCTATTGACACACCTATGGAGCAAAATCAACGTCTTGCTTCGTTTATTAATGATATCTTCGGTCAACCTGACCAATATCGGCGTTTGGTTGGTCGCTTGATCTATTTTTCGGTTACTCACCCGGATTTGAGTTATGATGTTCACACTCTAGCACAGTTTTTAAATAATCCAATGCAACACCATTGGGATGCTGTTTTGCAAGTTTTTCGGTATATTAAGGGTCATTTGGGCCAAGGTATTTGTTTGCGACCTACATCGTATTTGACTTTGTGAGCGTACTTAGACAGTGACTGGGCTGTCTGTCCTATCACTCATCGCTCTCTTACTAGCTATGTGATTTTTCTTGAACATTCTCTTATTTCTTGGCGTGCCAAAAAGCAACCTATCGTTACTCGTTCCTTTGCTGAAGCTGAATATCGTGCTATGGTGGTTACTACTTGCGAACTAAAATGGCTCAAGTCTTTGCTGAAGACTCTTGGCATTTTGTATGCGTTCCCTATTTACCTTTTCTGTGTAAGTCAGTTGGCTCTCCACATCGCTAATAACTCTGTTTTCTATGATCATACGAAGCATATTGAGATTGACTGTCACTTTATTCAGAAGGATAAGCTAATTTCTAGAAACATTGTCATCTATTATGTGCCTACTGGTCATTAGTTAGTTGACGTTTTGACCAAAAATAAAATAAAAAACATTAATCTCTTTTAAGTACAAATTTTATCACTTTAATAAGTTAAATTTAATTGGTTTAATAATAATAATAATATTGATACATAGATAATTAAGTTGCATTAGAGGAAGGAGGAAATAATTGTTCGTTAACTCCATTGCATTTTACAATTAATTATACAAAATATGATATTTAAATAAAAGTTATCAACTTTATTTATATAACATATATAGCTTCATCGTATATTTTAATTTCTAAAGTCATCCAACAAATATTTTTGTAATTTTTCAAAAAATATTAGAAGGCTCAAGCAAAGCGCGCATTCTCAAAAGTAACTTTTAGAATATTATGGTAAAAATTTTAGAAATTTGGTTTCAAATTAAAATGTGGGATAAGAAAAAGATATTAAAATATTTTTGTATGTGGTTTTTAAGTCTAGCTTATTAAAATATTTGTTTGTAGGTGAGATTTAGTATTCGTATCTTGTTAACAAATAGTTTTATTTCGTTTGAATTTGAATAACACGATATAAGTTTATGCGGCAATTATAATAACTAACATTAATCTCGTGCATTTGCAATGATAAGAATATATATACAAAATATTATTTATCTATAAATATTTTAGATAAAGTTAATATTATTCAAATCTAATTAATTTAAAATTGGTTTTAATCGGTAAAAATTAAGTTTAATCTTAAACTTAATGTTAACTTATATTTTATCTCATCGGCACCCACTTAACCCCTCAATTGACCCTCATCTTATGATTCACACTTTTTCATATGTCTTTTTTATCTCATCGGCAAATCACTCATCAATCTTTGTCGACCTCAATTCATGACACACCTCTTTTATCTCTCGTCAAACTCAACCATTAACCTCCTAATTGAACATCATCTTGTGACTCACACTTTTTCATATGCAATTTTTTCCCCTCGACAAACAACCCACTAACCTTAATTTTGTGACTCACACATTTTCATATGTCTCTTTATCCCTCTACAAACCATTCATCAATCTTAGTTGACCTCTCTTTTACTCCCACTACAACAAATCAACAATCAATCTCAATTGATCACAGACCTCTTATCCAACCTCAAACTAACCACTAATCACCACTCGACATCCATCTCGTGACATCACACTTTCAAATGCTCGTCAAACCAACCACTAATTCTGACCTCAAACTCGACAAACCTCCCACCGCCTAACCTCCATTTCGTGACCTCACACTTTCAAATGTTCGCCAAACCAACAATTAATTCCGACCTCACACTCGACAAACCATCCACCACATGATCAAATGTTTGCCAAATCAACCACTAATTCTGACTTCACACTCGACAAACCACCCACCACGTGACCTCCATCTTGTGAC